>NC_061819.1:10329105-10331605 GCF_019202785.1 Penaeus chinensis | reverse complement strand
CCCTTCCCAAGATAATAAGCAAGGCTCCAGATATGATGACTCTTGGCACAGCTGGTACACTAAGCAAGCATGCAGTATCGACGCATACTCCAGTATTACATAGATTGCTGCATATATGACTTGCGCCTAGCCCTATAAGTGGCCTGAAGTTGGTCATACTTCTAGCACATTCGTGTTTGATAGGAGGTGCCTCATGTTGAAAGCATTTGCTGGACCTAAGCAAGGTTAAAAGGGCAATAGCAAATAGCAGGCGACACTAGCCAAACGCTTATCACCTGGTCGCTAGGTTCTTCCTCTACCCTATCTTGCCTCCTTTTCTTTTTTAAACTCTTTTCTCCCCCCCCCCCCCCTCTCCGTCTCTTTTGCTTTGGGTACGACGAATACTCCGCCATCTATAGTTGACGTGTAGAAACATATGCCAGACTGTCAATGTAGCCGGACTTCCGTTCTGAAGCATAAATAAGAAGTAAAGACCAATAACGCAAATGCAGCTTGTAGCATGTATATCGTATATCTTTTCATGTCTGGGCATACGATTTATTCCTATGTTTGCCTACATAACATTACCGCAGCAATATTACATAAACTGAATAACATTATATAACATCAGTGATATTCAGCATACACCCTGCAGTCCAATTCAATTCGGTGAGATTTGTCCTAGTTGGCGATACTATACTATAACGGGACAAAGAGAGCGAAACAAAGTAGCAACGTGTGACCAGGGTATATACGTAAACAGCGGACTCGAACCTTGTTTCTGCTCCTATTATAACTACAAAGCACACGGGATTTTTGCCGTGTGACCAAGAAGTTGACACACAGCTTACATCCTGGTTCTTGCAACTTAAATATCCTATACTTGCCAGTTTCAGCATCCGAAGATTTCTTATGTTCGAAGTTGGAAACGCGGAGGAGGTTAGAGTACATATACTGAGAAGGAGAAAGATATAGAGAGAGTGAGTGACAGAGAATAAGAAACAAAGAGAGAAAGAAAAAGAGAGAGAAAGTAAGAATGATATATATATATACATATATATACATATATATATATATAAAGAGGGTTAGTATTATATGAATATTAAGAATATATAAATAGTAAGAAAGAGACAAAGAGAAGGAGGAGGGAAATGAGAGAGGGAGATGTAGAGAAAACGAAATACCAGGCGGAAGATAGAGAGAGAGGAAGAGAGATAGACACACAGACTGCCTTACCGATGGCAACAGGGACTCATCTTTACCAAAGACCTCGGGGTAGTTGCGAAAACAAATATACGAGAAACCTCATTATAATTTTTGGCAAACACTTAGGGGCTTATTTCTAACATATATTTTCACACCGCGCTGTAGCTTCGAGATTGAATTTTAGTACCGCGCTCTTTGTTCTTCTTGTTTTTGTTTTGTTTTTGTTTTTTTCATATTTTTTTTTTTTTTTTTTTGTCTCTCTTTTTAATTTGCTATATTCTCTCTTTACGTCTGTGTGTATTCCCGCTCGCTCCCTTTATCTCCCTCTTTCTGCATCTCTCTCTCACTTCCACTCTCTCACTCTCCCTTGATCTCTTTGTGCTTCTACATACACGCACACAGACAAATACATAGATAACACACACACACGCGTGCGCGCGCGCGCACACACACGCATGTAAATGTGTGTGTGTGTGTGTATATATGTGTGTGTGAATGTGTGTGATTGTATGTATGTATACGTGTATGTATGTATATGTATGTATATATATATGTATATGTATATATATGAATATGTATGTATATGAATGTGTATGGGTGTGTGTGTGTGTCTAGTCAGATAGATAAATATATAGTTGTGTGTATATATATATACACACATACACATATGCATATATATCACATATATACAAATATATACATGTATACATATATATATTGTAGTGAAACAAACCGCTGCGTCCCTCTCTGCTGTCGGTGACGGGCCGTAGACTTTCATCTCCGGCACCTGAATGTATTTTAAAGAGAATAATGACAACTCAGTGATTATAGTTTTACCTTCGTCAGTTTGCTTATTATGTTTAGTTTGCTTTTTATGTTCAGTGTGATTATTATGCTCAGTTTGCTTTTTATGTTGTTTGTTTTTATCTCGTGTGATGTGTGCGCATCTGCTGATTCTTTTATCTTTTATTTCGTCCTTATTTTACTTCTCTACGTTTTCTTAAATTCTCCCGCTTTTTTCTAGTTTTCCGTTTTCATCAACTTTTCGTATACTACCGCTTTTAATTCCTTTTAATTTACACCTCATTCATAGGAAGCGTGCGCGTCCTCGACCTTTAAATGGGGCCGCACATTATACTCGGGCTCCCTCTTTCCCTTACTGTGATAGGCTTAACACCTCCTTGCTTTTGTGTTTTGCCGTGTCCCTGAGGAAAGGGTGTATGACTGGCTACTGAACTTCGCCTGGATTTTTGTAAGTACGTTGCTAAGTGCACATGCCATACAAATAAACTGAATAAAATAATCTGTTGCCTGA
>NC_061819.1:10296605-10301605 GCF_019202785.1 Penaeus chinensis | reverse complement strand
ATTGCAAAATTAATCACAGTCTAGTGTTATGTATTCCTTGGCCAATGACATTGATTTGTAGAAAATAGCTTGCACTTTCATTCTTTCTCTCTCTCTCTCTCTCTCTCTCTCTCTCTCTCTCTCTCTCTCTCTCTCTCTCTCTCTCTCTCTCTCTCTCTCTCTCTCTCTCTCTCTCTCTCTCTTTCTCTCTTATGTGTGTATATATACACACACACACACACACACACACACACACACACACACACACACACACACATATATATATATATATCCCCCCCCCCCTCTCTCTCTCTCTCTCTCTCTCTCTCTCTCTCTCTCTCTCTCTCTCTCTCTCTCTCTCTCTCTCTCTCTCTCTCTCTCTCTCTCTCTCTCTCTCTCTCTCTCTCTCTCTCTCTCTCTCTCTCTCTCTCTCTCTCTCTCTCTCTCTCTCTCTCTCTCTCTCTCTCTCTCTCCCTCCCTCCCTCTTTCTCAGCATTCCGTTTGGTCAGCTTTGAGAAATCCTGTGTTATTTTAACATGACATTTCTCCTCTCAGTTAAGAAAGCCTTTTCCACGAATGTACACTTCTAACACTTCCTCCATTGCCATCTGCGGTTTCGTATTTGCTTTTAGAATCGTCTCTTGAAGGGGAATCCACTCATCATTTTTAGTCCCTCTCTACATCCGAGACTTTTCATGACGAAGGTTTTGCTCGCCACCACTTGGCTCCAGACCAGCTGACACTTCCGTACAGGGATTACCTTTTGTCTTTGTGACCTTCTTTGTCCTTTGGTTATTAGCCCACGTCTCTCTACATGGCGGGGCTCTCAATAGTATAAACAAGAAAATGTATAAGGAAACTTAAGAAAAATATTGAATACGTTTAAGTTACAGTTCAGTTATTTACAGAATGGGGGATATTTCTGAATAAACCTGCAACCTGCCTCTCCCAAGCTTATCAACCTTCGATATTCAGGTTAATCAAAGTTACAGAAACCATGTCTTCGGCTTTCAGAGGGAGTTTCTGATGGCAGTTATACTTTATATAATAATAGCAATTAATATATAATGCAATTTGATGGATCAATATTATCGTAGAACAATATGCAGCAAAAATGGACATCTAGTCACTAGCATGATTTCAAGTTGCAGATCGTAATCTTGTCCGAAACAAGATAAAATCGGAATTTAGAAAAAGAAATTGAAGCTGATTAGTAATCCCTATAAAAAATCTGCAGAAACGTCAATTATTGTCCCCATTTCCCAATCATACTCGGCAACTGGGGAATTGGTTAAGGATGGGAACAAAACCTATTCCCTCCTGTCTCGAAGGACTTTTGTTCAGGTCAAGGCCTTTCCCGGTTAGTTTTGGTGTTGAACAGGAATTTAACGATGATCCAGCCGACCACACGTCTTCGAAAAAGGCAGAAAAACGGGTTGCCTGCACTGTTTATACGCCCACTTTACACCCCCCCCCCTCATGAATGGACAATCCTACAACAAATAAATGTGCTAAAAGGTCATGAAGCATTATATAAAGCAATGTAACGAAAAGGGCGAAAAGGAGTTAACGATTAGGACAAACTGTGTTAGATGTCAAAGGTCGCAGAGCGCTGTGGGGTGGTATGGAAGTGGAAAGGGAGTACGGCGGGGATTAGTAAAAGGGGGGTTGGGGGTTAAGAACTAGACTTGGAGAGAGAGGGAGTAGATTTAGGATGGTAAGGGGTAGGGGGAAGAGATACTGGGAGATTCTGAGACGTTTTGGGAAGAAGGGGGAGGAGCGGAGCGAAGGACAGAATGGGAATAGCAAGCTAGAGAAAATCCCGTCAGTGTGCTTCCTGTCTGGCATTGCGTAGAGTGAGGCTTTGTTTGAATCTGAGAACTGTTACCGCAGACTCGAACTTGTAGGCAGGGCAGCTCTTATAAAATGCGTTATGGGAGCCACCACAATTGGCACAGGTGGACGGGCAGTGGGCTGTGGATCGAGTGTTTTCTGACATTGACGATATGGTCTGACAGGTCAGGACTCTCTAACAATATAAAACATCATGGGGACGTCAAGTCTGCGGAATTGATGTAGGACTTACGGCGGCCTCTGGGAGGAAGTATATAGTTCTTTACTCATACTGCACCATAGTCAATAGGGCAGGCAAGTGGTTCGTTTTCAGGTTGTTGTACACAGGGCCATCAGTTGGGGAAATGGAAACAGTTCCAGTAGAAGTATTAAGTGAGGAATGAAACTGGGAATAGGTTTGCTAATGAGGTCACTCAGGGTAAATAGGGTACGTGCTTGGGGCAGTTTTCTGGTTTTGTAGTCTAATGTAGTGTTACAGGCATTGCTGAGGGGAGGGGATTTAAACTGCAATTTAGAAAGAACTGAAAAACTGTATGCTGCATCCTATATCCGTTCACTTCTATGCATTCCTCCATGGTCTTTTATTTCTCTCTCTATGCAATTATTTTTATATAAACTTAAAAAAAAAAAATGTTTGATGTCGTCTTTCATCTCTTGTTAATACAGGGACTGTAGATATGAAACCGTTGAAATACCTTTTTCTCTAACCTCTTATCAATTGAAATTATCACTCATTATCATTCATTTAAAGTCAATAAACATATAAGCCGCATAAACATAAATGTGATGCACTCCTCTTGGCCGAGCGATGTAACGGCTGAAAAATCGCGCCACCTTCCCGCCCATTCTTAGGAGGTCAGCGCCGTCACGTGACTTTGCCTCCTCGGACTCGACCCAAGAGAGCCATATTCCTGAGCAACTATTTTTCAACTCGACAACCTAGGTTGGGCATCGCTCCAGCATCATCCCAAAGGGCGAATCTCTAATCTTCACTTGGCATGACATGGTGTTACTACAATAAATACCGTTCCTTACAACTACCAGATCATCATTCTCCATCAAACACACACAAAGAGTCATTTATTCCTCCATTCTCATTCATTCACTCTCTATCCAAAAATATCTCATCAAAATTTCCAGTTTACTTTTAATTTGAAAATTGGAAGATCAGTTAAATACTTGAGAAATGTGTTTGCATAGTTTACATGTCAAGATCTGGTAGAATATCAGCTTACAACAGTTATTATTACTTTATATATATTTATACATTTCAGCTTTTGTATGGCATAGTGGTTCTTGACCTTTTTTTCGAGGCGCTAACCCCCAACAAAACCCACTACGCACTTGCAGTACCCCCAGTGGCGTTGATAGACATCTGGAGAGCCGGGACTGGATTCCTTTAGGGGCCCCTCTATAATTAGGTCTGATTAAAATTACATATGACGGAATAAAAACATTTTTACCAATTGGAACTTGAGAAATACTTTTTTTAATAAAAATAATTACATCTGGTGTTGACTTATATCCTTATAGTCTGCATAAATTAGACTATGATATTATTGACCTCTTCTGTTCAAATATTACTGAAAAAAATGAATTATATATAAATATGCTTTGATTTATTAATTTCATACCATTTTACTTTTGTCCTCCACAGAGTAGTGCGTAAAACAATAGCGACTGGTGCATCATACTATTAATTAGGTCTTAATAAAGAGCATTCTTTTATAGTACGCGGTGATGTTTCTATTAAAGAGGGCTATAAAGAGTCAGCAACAGCAATGCATTCTGGAAGGTCACTGCCAACCTGAGACTGATTCACTGAAACCCTGGGGCTCAATCTAACCCAGGTTAAGAACCACTGGTATAATACAAAGCAGTTTCATTTCATTGAATGAGAATTACTAACAAATCCGGCTGCCTTTTTTTTTTTTTTTTTTTTTTTTTTTTTGGCTGTTCTTCCCTACCCCTTTTTTAGAAAAAATCTTAACGTAAAACAGCTTTAATTAAAAAAATAAGCAAAGGTTTACATACAACTTTGAGACAATACATGAAATTCTGATCTTACAACTATTTTTTTAGGCAATAACTTCACATACCTTTCTTTATCAATTAAATAAAATGTTGTAGGTCATGTGCACAATGCCTAAAACAAATCATACTCATCCAATACATTTCTTTTCAATTGCCTTCTTGAAAAAAAAAAAAAAAACGATAATAAACAAATAAAAAAGGTGTAACCAATGACATTTTCTTTTTTACACTACACAAAATTTTAGATACAAAGCAAAAGGCAAAGCTCTTGACATTTCTTCTATTTTATTTACTTGATAAACACAAAAATCCAACGCTGCAGTTCTCAGCTTCAAAACTTGTACGGATTTATTGTAAAGTAACAAATTAAAACTCACAGTACATAATGCAGTCAAAAACACACAAGCACTGTTACCGCAGGATCATGTAAGGTCCTGCTGGAGGGATAAGGAAAAGGCAAATGTAGACAAATTCAACATGTTTTTTAAAAAATTTCCTGGTAGCCCCTCTCACAATGATGCCCCTTTTGAACACTCTTCTACAAGTTTCCACCTATAATAATAATAATAATGATAATGAAAAGAAAACTAAGAGAGCATGCCACTTTGGCAAGTTACTGATACCTTAAAAAATAATACTAGACATACCAGTACACAATGAATCCGATATATATATATGTATGTATGTACGTAAGTATATACTGTATATATGCAATGGGAAGTTTTCCTGTGAGGCTGCAAAGGCCATGGACAGTTTTGCAACCCCATCATTGGGAAGCACCAATACTTTGCAATTCTATGCTTGATTAAAATTCACACAGGGGGTGGATGGGGAAGAAGGAGAGTGGGAAGGAAGGGAGGCATTGGGCAATTAATTTTTCTTCATTAAAATGTTTATTTTTTTGCAATAAAAATTGGAATGTTTATTTTTTTTTTCTTTTGTCTAGATTTCTCCCATATTTAAGAAGGTAACTGATGACATGATTTGATTAAGTAGTCCAGAATAAAAGTCCAATATCGAGGTAAAGAGCAAAGAAAGAAAACAAATATATATAAGAGAGAAATACCATAAATGTGAAAGAAAAAAAGAGGAAAGGAGATTGGATAATAAACAAAGGAATCACCGAACAGTGT
>NC_061819.1:10284105-10291605 GCF_019202785.1 Penaeus chinensis | reverse complement strand
TATTTGTCAAACCTTCTCTAGTGAATGGTAACTACATATTTACAAGACTGCCTTAGATGTACCAGGGAGAAACAAGAACAATCCCTCAGTTAGAAATCATTCTAAAAAATATATCTAAGGCATTTATTTTGTATACATGCATATATATATATATATAGATAGATAGATATAAACAAAATACATATATACATATATATACATATATATATGCATTTACACTGCAGGAAGATATATTAATCTGCTTGCTGAATGAAACCAGCAAACAATTCCGATAAAAATATGGACTACTTTTTAACAGTGAAGCATATTGAAGAGGGAGAAAACATAATATTGAGTTGTGTGCACATGATCATGGCAGGTTACAAAGACAGGATTAAAAAAATACTGCAGAACAACTACTGGCAAGGCATTAACATTAAAGTCACAGGTTTAAGACATGTTGCATATCTGGATATTGCAAGCAACATGTCAAAATGGGCTTTTTTGTCAACATTCTTTTGTGGGTATATTAAAAAAAGGGAAAAAAAGCAATATCTCTTTTCCTCAGAACCAGCGATTAACATTAAGATAAAATTTATGTAAAGTGAAATGTGGGGAAACAAGAAGCAAACTGCTTTAATTGAAAAGCACTTAAGAAGATGACAAAGCTGCAATTTCAGGAAAAGAAGAAGTTACAAGATACAGGAAGAAATTTGGGAGTGAATAGACAGAAAAAAATCCAAAGAACTGAAAACAATAAAGAAAAAAATAATAACATAACACTAAATAAAGAAATCTCTGTAAATCAAAGGTACACTTCCAACATAACATCATCACTTATTAAGCAGAAGATAGAATTAATGGACTGATGAATGCTTACATGATCTGAAAAAGTGATTTGTGAATTGAACTGGTATACAAATCTCCTATATCTCACGAGAAAATTGCTGCTTCTACAATAGAGTGGCAATTCTTAAGATTTAAATAGATACTATAGCTAGGGAGGAAAATAAAAACAGGGAAGAGAAAAAGATGAAAGACAGGAAGAAATAAGGTATCGCTACTTGTTCCACGTTTGCAAGATACATTTCTTTTTTTGAGGGTTATCTTCGCCAGCCAAAAGGCAATGATATTTGGTTATTTAAAAATAACACTGATGTTACTACTCTTTCCTTCTCCAATTGCATAAGTTTAATCAAAATAAATTTAGTTGCTCAGCTTGAAATAAAAATGGTGTGTGTATGTGCTTGTGTATGTGTAAGTGTGAAATCCACAGACAACTGGTGATGCAGAAGTTAAGTCACAGTTTCAAGACAAGACCACAGATTTGCATGGGCTGAGGAAGATATGTGCCCTCACTTTGCTTTTGCTTTTAACCCTGTAGATTTCTTTTTTCTTTTTTTTAATTCAAATTCAATTAGTTTTTACTTTTCTCATTCTTTAAGGTAAACTGTTGGCAGCTAGCCTGGCGTCTTGCTACCTATGGAGGCTGGTTCCTCTTCCAAAACCCGCAGTTCCGTCTGGGCCCTTTGGTGTCCTGACCACCCCCACATTATTCTGAGGTTCTCTGTGCATGTTCATCAGGTGATTTCCAGGTGGATTTCTGAAAGAGGAGGTGATGCGGTTTCAGAAGAGAGGATTTTGAAAGCTGGACATGGGTTGGACTGTGTATTACATATTATTCTGCAGCTTCCTCAAATAGTTCATAGATATATTTTGAAAAGTTTATGGAATAGACTAACAGTGGACTGATAAAATCTAGTATAAGGCAATCTGTAGGAAATTCAATTCTAATGTCAAACCAATACAAGACTTATAAACAATTCTACAATTTAACAAAAACAGATGCTACAAAACAATGAGTTTTCTTGACTAAAGTGGGAGAGAATAATAATTATATATAAATAAATCTATAAATAAATAAATAAATATATATGTGCACCTATACATATGAATAAACAAATATACATATATATATATGAATATACAAATATACATATATATATATATATATATATATATATATATACGTATGTATACATATATATATACATATATAGACATAGACATGCATATATACATATATATACAAAATATATATACATATATACACATACATATACATCTATCTATACATATATGTACACACACAAACACACGCACACGCACACGCACACGCACACGCACACGCACACGCACACGCACACGCACACGCACACGCACACGCACACGCACACACACACGCACACGCACACGCACACTCACACACATAAATTGACTACTTGGTGGCTAAGCATTTAAGGAGCCATCTATATGTAAAGACATTTCACAAAACAAGGCTACAGTGAACATTACATTTTCCTGGTGGCATTGGGTTAAAGTTAAAATATGAATGATTTTACACAAATAGTTACATCCAAATGTTATTTTTCCCATATTTTTTCTCATTTACACAAGATTCATTACAGAAACTAGTCTTAAATAAATACAGTGCCTTTGACCTCAATGAACCATAGGACTGTTGTAAGTAAAGTTTTTTTACCCTGTTAACATGGGCTCCTCGACAGATTTGGATGTAGATCCCATGATACGCAACCGTGCTGCTGCGTAGTCTGCCTCTCGCTGAAATATTGCAAATCAATAATACAGACTTTAAAATGTAAATGTATTTGGATTATCAACAGTGTTGGGAAATCAATAAGATGTAGCCTTAATCATAAATGGGGATATCAACACAAAATGATAGTACTAAACTTTCCTCTGCAATTTGATGATTTTTGTATGAAAGCAAAAATCCAGGTGAATGTGAATGAGAGCAATGAGCTGTGAGTGTAGATATTCAATGACCCCAGATTAAAGCCAAACATGGCTAACTTTCAATAAATGCACAAATAAAATGAAAAATAAAGAACTGAACTAAAACAAGCATTTTCACCACAACTGTTTCATTTAATTGGAGAGATACTCTACTTTGACAGTTCAGTACTTTTTAATTCTTTAGGGGATATCATGGCTTCCTTCTCTCTTATGCTTCTCCCCTTCTCTCTCCTTGCCATCTTGACAGATAGACCCTTTTCATCTTTTTGGCTCATAGACACCTCGAGCTTGATTCAATCAACCTGGTATAGAAGACACACATTGCTACAATGTGCAAATAAGGTGTGTCATTAACCAAGATAACAACAGACAGGGAAAGGGAAGAGTGGCAAAAGGGAGAGGAATGTGGTGGTGGAGCTAAATGAGGGAGGTAAAAGAAAGGAGGAAAATGAGGGGGGAAGAGGGTGAATAAGGGAACGGAAGGACAACATGACACGCCAAGTGAATTGAAGGGTAGGCGCAAAACTGAGTCAACCCATTCACAATGGAATTTCCCAGTGCCTTACCAAACCACACAAAATGGAGTGCTTACAGTCATCTCCTTGGATATCAGATTTGAAGCACGGAACATATACATTTACCTAATTCTCTATGTTCTATTTCTGGAGATGGTCTGTTTCTCTTCAGTGACCACAACTGTTTTAAAATACACAACTTAGAGCAGGTCATACAGCATGAGTAAGGTTTTTCTCCTTATGAAATACATTAACCACTGTGAGTGGATTAAGGACATTTTTGAATACCAATACATATGAAGAATTTGAACATGAATATTAGGTCCCATGAAAAAAATATTGAGAATTTCCCATATGAATGTGAGTCCCTAAAAAAAAACATTCAAAAGGTTCAAACTCCAAACCATTTGACTGCTCATTTATGAATCTGAGGGGTAAGGGCTAGGCAATTAACCAAGGGAATATCGAGCCCATGGCTCCTGGAGGCCAGTCATGACTGACACAAAGCCAGCCTTTCATCCTTTCAGCATGGCTCTCACACCTTAGGAAGTGGACAGAAGAAGGGGATGATGACAACAAGGAAAAGGAAAGGGGAAGCAGAAAAGACCACTCAAAATTAGTTGAGGCAAGGACTGAGGTAGGAGTGATCCCCTACATTAACCCCTTGGTGACAGGTGTAGAAAACTAAAAAAAAACTCTACGCTCTGGCGATCAATGGCAACGCGCCGACTTTGAGCGCGGGAGTTCGGTACATCAAGGCGAATCCCTGCCTCGGAGCGCTTTGGCGCACCGCAAGCCACATTTCGAGCGGTTTGTTATGACGTCCAGAAACGTGACCCATCGGGAAGGGGTTAAGCCACAGTCTCCATCTCCTAAGCCCCCTGATAACAACAGCGAGCAAGGGATTAGGGGGAATCCATGTGTATAAGATCATTTATACATACATGTATACCAAAGTTAACACATACATATGTATGCAAATACACTATATATACTATAAATACTCTGAAACAACTATCTCTCCTTCTAGGTAACAGTTATTTCATACATACTTCAATTCACTCTTGTCAGAGTTCATATTATTATTTTTTTTTTTTTCCTTTTCATTTTTAATATATAAACCAATAATTAAAATAAAAACCAATAGCAATAGAAATGTCAAAGAATGTAGTATCTGTGATAATTAGCTTTCAGTACTTCAAAATTTACAAAATGCAGAGAAGGAACTAAGAATATTTACAATCCTCTTCATCATTTTTCTAAAAATATTTTTGAATATTATGTACCAAATATCCTAACTGGGTAAAGATAGATCTTAAAACTTGTTACAGATGATAAGGCCATGAAAATGCACACAGATCAACATGGAATTATTTTTTTTTCTAATAAATATAAATATAAAAATATAAATAAATAAATAAATAAATCACACCATCCCAGACATCTGGAACTGCTTATCGTATTATGAGATATTGTTCTGATTATCAAGTAGCACAGCATGTTGTATGGAGAGATCATGACTGAGGTGCATAATATTTCAACGATTCTTGGTTAGACTATGGTAGGTTACATCTGGAATCATGAGATTAAGTAATACAGCAACACGTCAAAGTTAGTCCTAATTACTCTTCTTCCCCCTTTTACCGATCTAGATCTTTAAAAATCGTACCCTTTCTTTCTTACCTATTGGTGGTCTCAAAAATTGAGCTCTAGATATACCTCTGCAGTGGTATGAGTTTGACATGACTAGCTATCAAAAAAATAAATTGATAACGTTGCATTTTTTTCATGAGGCATGGCAATTTTATAAGAGGCACAGGTCAAATATGAATAAAAGAGTTATCTACACACTTCTGAAATCCTATGACATACATTTTTTTTTTTTTTTTTTTTTTATATTAAAAAAAAAAAAAATTCTGGTCTAGTCTATTGGCTGCATTCTGTGCTAGTCTGCTGTCTTTCAACACCACATTAAAGAAAAAGCAAGGTGAAGAAAGATATGGGTTGAGCAGGAAGGGCTCTGCAGTAGGCGGTGGGCTAGATTATGAATTCTTTGGCTATAGAGCACAAGAATCATATAAATGCAAAGGAATTTATAGATATTTATATGACATGTGTTTAATTTTTTATCATTATCCCTTTATAATTTTTTTTCTATGCTTTAAACTGATTCTGTCATCAATTTAATTTGTTCTTTTATATTCTACATTTCTTACTGAAATATTGCTTAGAAAGTTTGAACAGAGTTCACTACACTAGAAGTAAAAAAAAATGTTATGGAGAAGAGTTAACACTTTTACAGTGCAAGAAATCTGACATGTTTCAAATAACCCGTTTTATACAGTGACGTATAAGTGCTGTGTGATCCCCATATGCTGTTCTGGCTCTATCTTTTAGACTCCATATATTGCCATGATGCTGGTTTCAGCATCATGAAGCATCAGTGGAATATACTGTGACTCCAACTTTTGCGTCATAATTCCATTTTATTTCAGTTGCTGCTGAGTGATCCCTGTATTCTGTTCTGGCTCTATTTTTTAGACTCCATATATTGCACTAGAAATTCTATAGCTCCACCCACCATCCCTCTTCCCACCAATAACACAAATCGGGTATGTCCCACCCTCTATCCAAAATGAGAGACTATCATTGGCAGAGTCTACATCATAATTTCCCCCTCTCTGGTCTTACCCTTATCCCCTATATCTCCCTATCCTTTACTTCAACCCTTACCCCCCTCCAACAGGGATGAGAGAGAGAGTGAGTGAGTATACCTTAGTTTACCATGAAATGATATGTGCGCGTATGTCTGTGTGTGAGAGAGAGAGAGAGAGAGAGAGAGAGAGAGAGAGAGAGAGAGAGAGAGAGAGAGAGAGAGAGAGAGAGAGAGAGAGAGAGAGAGAGAGAGGGGGGGGGGGGACTGCATTAGCTAAAAGACTCTGACCATAACACATTCAAAGTTACCGCTTGCGAGCAAGCACCCTGTACACAAGCAACACATGTCTTTTAAACTTTACAGAGAAAAATGATTAACATCATTAGAAATACATAAGATCTTGAAAGCTACTTTATATAAAATAAGAGCTGAAGTTGTACCTGACATCCATGACCTCTTGCTTGCTACTTGGATAATAGTTGTTCCCATGACATAGGATAATAAATATGATGCTGGCCACCTCTACATTTGTCATAATGAACGTAGCTCATTGGATGAGAACGAATAATTTCACAGTGTAAACAGTGTATCTGACATGGTCCAATAATACTATTATAATAATTAAATTTTAAGTCATATTTGCTTACTAGACATGAGCCAAAGCTTCACCTGACATTTGTGGCCTACCACTCCTTACTCACACAATAGTTGACTATTTTACAACTGCCTGAATCAAGTGTCCATATTCCTCTCCATTGCGAAGTATGCATCTTCTATCATTTTCTGTTTATCAAATCTTTTATGTTTCACTTTTGCTCACTTCAAGCCTGGTAGATGTCCAGCTTTATGTACTTGCATCATCATGCCATTGATAGTTAGTTCTGTGGTACAATGTTTATTGATCTCTTCTTCCCCCTTCTAATGAAGGTTTGGTTTGATCCTAAAACCATGTACTGTACAGAAATGTAGGCATCTTTTTTTTTTTTAAAGATAAGAAAAAAAAATCCTCTTCCAGGTGTTCCTTCCAAGGTACACTCACAGGAGAACTTCCTCTTGACAAAAGCTTACCAAATATCCATATACCTTATAATGTCAATGCACACTTTTGGGCAAAAAAGCCCCAACAACCCCTTTAAACGAGTACTGAATCATCAAGGTAATGGTTCTCATTAAATAAAACTTGCTGTGGTGAAAATCCTACTCCTATTTCAATTCCTCATCAGTTACTTAATTATCCTCCTTCTTTGCTTGTACCTATCTGATCAATACCTGGACATATTCAGATCTAATCTGAAGCCACAGCCAAGCAAAGGCTCCCAGATAACAGAAAATTGCACTGAACAAAATGAATGCCATACCTGTTCAAAAGACTTCTGTTGTAATGGCTTTGGTTTATTATCCTCAGTACTCCCAGCATCCCCGAGAATTCTTAATCTCGCTTCTGCATATTCTTGTTGTCTCTTCAAACAAAGATCAAGTTCGTGGATATGGGTATAAGTTACATGTTACATTAGGAAAGATTGAAATATAGAA
>NC_061819.1:10249105-10256605 GCF_019202785.1 Penaeus chinensis | reverse complement strand
AAAAAACATGTTTAGATTTCCTTGAAATACAGAAAGAAAAAACTGCTTTATACCTACACTAGAAGTTTCATTGTGAATTTTATACCTATACACATCATGGGCTTACAATACTCAACATCAACAATAAAATCTAAGTCACTGATTCACATTATTACCTCTATACAAAAACAATCTGTAGATTCAACACTTTAGCTAGTTCATCCCAGACCTGACTTCCTTACCTTAATAAGCTGCGTAGTCAATTCCTTCTCCCTGTCTGATGCAGGCTTCGTTCTAGCAGCAGTGAGTTCTTCATTCAGTTTTGCCCTTTCTACAAGTAGGTAGGCTATCTGATTGAACAAGTAGAATACAAAAAGCGTTATATTTGCTGTTGGACCAAATTTAATAAAGTAAAAGGATTGATACTTATGGAGTATAATACTAATTCTACCTCTATATTCTAGTTCACTATAATAATACACACCAACAGAAAATACAGTAAGCAGACAAAAGAAACTAAAACCATCTTACAAATAATCACAAAAATAATAAAAATAATCAAAAGAAAACAAACTAATTATAGCAATATCTGTAAGGATGACCATGACTCTAATGAAAAGATTGATCAAGATTTCCCTGATATTCATCAGTTTGATAAAAATGAGGTTACTGTAGGCCTAAAAAAAAACAAAAAAAATCAGACAAAATAAAATCACAATACTTAAAATGCAATTTTTCTGTGAAACACAATTCACTCAAATTCTATGTATGTGCCACACTAGGAGAGATCATTCCAACAGCCAATGAATAAAAAAAAACTATTCAACCACACTTTCATAGTCATCTAGTTGTAAATTTCAATATTTGCTGTGAACTCCAACCACTCAAATGGAAAAAAAATCATATATATTTGCTACACTACCAGGTTATGTTGCTTGGTCGTCCTAGTGTCGTTACTTCATAATATTGTGACTAACATTAATAAAGAATTTCCCTTAATTGTGCATGTGCAATAAAAAGCACTTATTGTAAGTGTACATCCATTGCAATATAAATAGCATAAATATATGTATTACCTTCAGTTGAAATTATAATCGTTGTTTTTTTCATTACCTGAATTATTAAGACAACATATGTCACTGAAACTGTTTTACTAAAATAATAAATAGAGATATTTTATTCCATCTGCACTCAATACTAACTTAAAAGAATTCTGAAGAATAACTTCACAACAATAGTAAGTTTCCATAAACTTTGTGGAAAAGAAATAAAGTTATATCAAGTGAGAATTCTGATCATGCTATGCAACAATGTGTGCAACATTTTGTCTTGCATTACTGGTAAGTATTCATAACATTCCCTTACTACTTACTGGTCATCAATATGCTCATCATCATTCTTCATGTGGAGAATTCCGAGTGTGTACTACACAAACTGCATCTAGCACAGTTCTACTGAGATGCAGAAGTAACAAATACGGACATGGTCCTTAGATTTAAGAACCTTTGAATCTTTGATACATTTTTTTACAAGGAAATATTACAAGAACATTCAATTTCACAAACCATTTCACCTAGAATTCTCCTAAGTCCCCCTTCCCCCCCAAAATACAAACATATGATACTTTTTCGTATCTGTAAATCACGTCAAGATTTTAGAGCAAGGTCATGTCACACATACTTGCTCTCCCAGGGTGCTCTGAGCCACATCCTCTAGCCCCTCACTCAAAAGCATTGTTCCCACTGCCTGCGTTCCAGCAAGGAGGGCCTCCAGATCCTCCTTGAGAGTCTTCACTTCATCATCCATTTCCTTTACTCTTTCTTCACATTTTTGTCGGAGGTGTTCAGTGTACTCCTCAAGTTCCTGGAAGAGACAGTACGCATATAGGTCATGCTAACTGTGATCTGGGAAATCTTGCCTAATACATCAACAAGAAAACAGTAAAGCCTAAATTCTAAGCGTATTCAAATTGGAACTTTACTTTTCATGTTATTCTAAACTACTTTATTAATCTCAATCTTACCAAAGAAATGAAGATTTAGTGCAGTATTTTTAAATGTCACATCATTCTGACCACAATGTACGTAAAGAAAATGCATTTTAAAATTATAATTAATTTTGTCTTCTTTTCATTACCTAATTTTGATCTTAACTATATACAGTTAACACAGATGATTTCAAAACACCTAAAAAAAATGGCTCTATTATAGATTACAAAAGGGGTCAAAGCTACAGGATAAATGATGAATTTTTTGGGGGGGACTCCTTCAATCCAACCTTGGGTGGAGTGGGCTTTGTCTGACTTTGTCTGGGTAATCATTTCTTGTCTCTCTTATAACATGATTGAAATGGGCAATCACAAACTAATTCAATGGTAAGTCTGCCAAAAACTGTTTCAAATTCATCTCGTAACGTTTTCTTTATGAATAAGACACATGTGCTCTCCTCTAATATACCTGGAACTGTTTGGCAAGTTTCCTTCATCCACACTCAACTCCCCCCCACCCTCCCCTCATGCACTCACTCCCCTTGTAAGCCTTCTTCTGCCTGAGTCAATGATACAACTAAATTTTTCCACTTCAATTTTCTTCTGAACAAAATATAGAGTGTTTCAGAAGTAATTCTAGTCCTGCATGACATATGCTGATGACAGAGTCATATTTTCCTATCTCTATATCCTTGTAAATGAAAAGTATCAAATTCGAGAAAGTAATTCTGGTGCTGTATAAAATATTTCATCCAGTCAAATACTATTTTTCTTCTCTTTCTCTCACATACTATTACATATTATATCTCAAAACTTAAAAATACATCTAAATATACATCAGATTTTTTACATTTTATTTACATATTCATTATTTCTCTCCTCCATTTTCATTTTTATTTGAGGAATACCTGTAAGATTTTTTTCCAATTATGAACTCTACTGGCACTCATTGTATTTGAGGTATGACAGTGAAATATATATTCTACAGTGTATAATATTGAGCTCTTCAAATGCCTGCAACCTAAATTTGCCTTACTGAAACTCGAACAAGCAAGCTTTTTATGCAGTTTGTTGGGATTCATACAACAAGTGGTGAAGCTTGACAACTGCTGACGTAGATCTGTGTTTTAGTATCAGTTTTTCCTTAAGGGTAAGAGGATCATAGCAACAAACCACCAGCTGGAAGTGTCAGGAAAAAAGCAATCAATTGGATAAAGTAGATTTGTAATAGGATGCTTTGAAACACATCAATATAACTCAGTTTATACATTTATGTATACAATTATGGATTTAGTGTAAAATTTTAGTTCAAATTTATGTAAAATCATAATGCTATAAAAGAAAAATATTAAACTCATATTCGAGTGTGTTCTGTTCAACAAAACAAAAACAAACAGAAATAAAACAGCAAGCAAGTCACCTCAACAGCAGTGGCAAGTGATATCAAAGCCATTTTATTTTGAGTAAAAGGTTCCATTAATTTGTGGGCATTGGGTAAATATGGTATGCAGTTGGATCTTATGTGAAAGATGGGAACAGTACTTACACATACTGCTCTCTGCACTTACCATGTTAGGAAGAGAATTTATTGCTTTTGTATGTCAAAAAAGAGATGTGTTTGTTGACAACATGATAGTTGAAACAAAGGTAATCTTGTTTTACATACTTATAAGTGAAGCCAAAATATTTGCTATTAGGTATATTATTAGTATTATTCATACAGTCCTATAATAAAATAAAATTCTCTACTTTAGATGTTCCTATGTAAAAATTAAAACTGGATCTTTTCTCACTCTCTGATAGACAGAAAACATTAAGTCATTACATGATTTAAGAAAATCTCCTTAAAAAAGCAATAATATCTCATATATAAATTCATACCTCCTTTTCTTGATCATGCTGTCTCCTCAGCTTATCATTTATGTGTCGTACTGCTTTTAGATTGGCCTCTGCATCTACTAGCAAGCGCCACACTTGAAGAGTTTTCATGTTTTGATCTTGCGTTTCCCATTCCAACCCTTCAAGGCTGAATCGCCTCTTCATAGATGTCCATTCATCCTCTGTCTGTTAAATGGTTTTCAAATTAGCAAGATCTAACAGAAAAAGAATGTAATGTAAATAAATGGTAGTAAAAATATATAAATGGTTTTCAAATTAGCAAGATCTAACAGAAAAAGAATGTAATGTAAATAAATGGCAGTAAAAATATATAAATGTAATCATACTGTCACAAAAAAGGGAAAAGCAATATATATTTCAGATGTAATCTACTCCAGAAAAGAATACTCACAATACTGTCATCCCCATCCATATTGTCTGTTGTAAATAGTACAGTGCTTTACGATTCCTGAAACCAATAATCCTTAGTATTATACACATTCATAAGTACAATGAAAATATCTTCATGCAAATTATGAAGCACTACATATAGAGGTAAAAAATGAACTGAGGGGGAACATCAAGCAGAACAGTTTTTTTTTATCATAGCCTGAGATGCCCTGACTTTGGTACCCCCTCTGAAGTCTGCTGAGAGATGTATATTACATGCTATTCTCTTGCATACAATTAGCTGATAAGGTAATTTTAGTGGTGAGTATAAAAAAAAAGAAAAACATTTAAATCAAATAATATGTCTGGGGGTTAATATCATAATATCAATATCATGAGAGTATTCTTAGAGCAACTGATTTCCAGACTGAATCTAGAAATATATCAAACAGCTAATATAAGAAGTATATAGGAATATCAAATAAATAATCTGATCAGGTAAAATACATGGAAGGGGTTCATTTAATTTTGCCATCTTCATTTTATGTGTTTAAGCCTTAAATTCTATACATTTTATAATGTGATGCAGTTAAGCAATTTAGAAGAGGTTTCTTTCAAGGCACTAAATAATAATTTCTGTCTACTCTAATTCAGTTTGCATGAAATATGAGTTGTGTTTGGTACAGTCTGCCTACTTCTCACTCAATTATGCTTAAAAACTACAGCTTTAAGGTCCGCAAACATCCTCTACATATAATTTGGCATAATAGAGTTTTGATTTCATATGCCTATGATAAGCATCATGGAAATATTGTCAATGTATGTCATGTGCTGAAATTAATACAGCAATGACACACAGACTACAAGAATCAGGTCAAAAGTTGCAAGAGCTACTATAGATATCATATTTCTGTATAAAATGTTTATTACATAAGAAATGCTATTTATCAAATATGTCTCAGATTTCACAAAATTATAAATTCTATTGTCAGTCATGAGAGTTACACTGTCATGAACTTTAAATCTATCCAAATGCACTAATATCACACAAATAATAATTAGTGCATAAAAAAGACCTACACCAGCTTGGGAAAAACAGCACTCAGAAGGGTAGAGCCCCAAGCTACAGGAATACGGAGGTCGGTAGGGGGTTAGGATGGCTTTTTGGTTTCTACAGCATTCTCTATGGTAGATTTTGCTTTAACCCAATGCCGCCGGGAAAAATGAATAAACAATGGGGAAAATGCTGTGCTCATTTTCTATATTTTTTGTGAAATGTCACTGCACACAGATAGCTCTGATAGTGCTTAGCCACAAAGGAGTCAATTAGTAAACCTTGTGACCTTACCTGATTTGAAATGGCGGGAATAATGTATTTTTTACTAGTGCTATGAATATCGATGGTGTTATTTTTATTATAAACATTATAATTACTATAATATTATAAACATTAGCAACAACAAAATAAGATAACATAAAATATTTTCGTAAATCAAAGAAAAGGGTAACGGGTGGGACAGGGAGTACTCGTAATTGGCTCTTTGGTGACTTAGTGCAAGTGTAGCTATCTATGTGTAAAAGCAATCAAACAAGTAAATTGCAGTGGGCATGGCATGTATGAACACGTCATGCCCATTGGCATTGGGTTATGGATGGGGTTCATCTATTCTTTCACTCAAGTTGACGACTGCTGCTAATAACTCATTTGTTTGGAGGTATATTAAGCATGTCAATTGATAATTGTCATAACAGTAGCATAATGTCAAACCATCACTACAGGAAAGATAAGCAATATCTTAACCTATATATTCTGGCAAAACAGATCTTGAACTTCTATGAATCAATTTACCAAGGAAGTCTACTTGCTCTATTATGCTGCAATTCATAAAGGAAAGGTTTATTGGCCTTTTGCCTGAGTGCCGATGGGCACAGAAGCTCAGAGATAACTTTATTGTCACATCACTCTAACTAGAGCTCTTATTGTCCCTATAGCTTGTTTCAAAGGGTTAAAACTACTAAATCTGAACAGTATATATGAAATGCAATTTATTCATACCAAACAGCATTAGTATCAACCACTTTCGGAACTTTCGTATAGAATCACTTTAACGGATCATGACGGTATTTGTATTACTTTATTTTATCTTCACTAATGGTTATTATGGTAAGGACATACCACTCAACAACTAAACACCCGTTCTAAAAACTTTAATAGTGATTAATACTTATTTAACAATTTCCCCCCAGCTGTCAGACTTACCGTTAAATGTCCAGTGTCAGTTATTTAAATGCCCGACTGAGTGACAGGTGAGTGCCAGGTGCGTCGCCTTATCTGAGTCACCTTCGGAACGCACGCCAAGCTGTTTATGCTCATCCAGCACAGTTTGTACTTTAGCGCAAAGTATTGTACTTTGCCGCAACGCCTTTATTTACCTTAGATGAATACGTAAAGGGATTTACATTACATATGCATGTTTAGGTGAATATTCGGCGTGATGTAGAATAATAACAAGAAGAAGTTATAGGTTATTACGAATGTTAATTCTCGAAATAAGTTTTCAACTCTTCAAAGTTTGTTTCTATACGAATAGGATGGCCAATCATGATACCATATGATAAAACAGGTATATTATTGTCAGCAGTTATCGATAGCGTAAAAATTATATTATAGAAGAATCCTCTAATTAACCACGGTGCTACTATAAACTAAACTTACACAAAAGAAAACAAAATGTGTCAGTTGTAAATCAGTGTTTATTTACATATGACGTCATGATGAGGCGTGACGTCATTGCATCCAAAAGGGGGAATCCTCTTACTCATAAATAACACTTTTTAAACTTTTCTTTCCGACTGCTAACAATTATTACGCTACCTTAAAATGTCAGTGTATGGCTCTAATATCACTGCAAAATATATTAATAGTAAGCCTAACACAATCGCTCCTTAAGTATTTTCTTTATCGTCCTCATAATATTATCATAATGATGATTATTGTTATTATCATTAAAGTTGCTTATATCTATGAGTAGTAATAGTACAATAGTAGTGGTTGTTATTGTTCTTCTTATTATTATTATGATTAGTAGTAGTAGTAGTAGTAGTAGTAGTAGTAGTAGTAGTAGTAGCAACAGCAGTAGTTGTAGTAGTTGCAGTAGTAATAGTAGTAGTAGTACTATTATTACTCTTATTATTATTGTTATCATTCTCATTATCGTTATTATTATTATCATCATCATTGATGTTGTTGCCATTATTATTATTAT
>NC_061819.1:10241605-10244105 GCF_019202785.1 Penaeus chinensis | reverse complement strand
TGAATGTGCATCCATGATAAGGAACATTATTTCAAGTGGTTCATTAGACTAATATGATGTTCATTGTGCTTCCCTTTCATAATGTGTTATTTTATGCTTTATGATTTTCTTGGCGTTCTGTTATCATTGCCAGTTATTACATGTAATTCCCTACCATGTAATGATGTTAAAAGTGCTTCCCGTTCATGGTATTAGGTTACATATAATCCTCTGCCATGATAACCACCGTATTATCCGTGTCCCTACCATGAATGGATGTTGAGAGCGTTTCATCATCAAGGAATACTGTCACAGTGTGCTTCCCTTAAATACTGCGATGTTAAGCGTGCCTATTCTAAATGATGTTATTATGCAAGAATCAATATTCATGTTCTGGTGTGCACGTTTCAATCATGGTACATTGCACAGTGTTTTTTATTTAAGCTTATCAGATCAGTTGTGAATGTCATTATTAGTATTTATTTATTTGTATTTACTTATTTATATATTTTTTTTATATCCAGGTAGATTGCTGTGCCTCCCTATTATTGTATGATGTGAGACAAACATTTCCGCTATAGTATGAAGACAAGCGCCAAGGATTGTGATCTTTTATTTGCCCGAAACTCACCGATGATTTTCCGGATTTTTAAGAGGTCTTAGATATTTGTGTATAGTTTTAGTGCTATACGTTAGCGATGCGGTGCATATGTAATGGAATTGTATTAGTTTCAAATGTGCTTTCAGAATGTGTTTAAATATGTCCTTGGTGTTGTGCATGTATTTGCGTTCATGTGTCTTTTATACTTAGTTATGCATATGCATGAATGCATGCGTGCATGTGTGTGTGTGTGTGTGTGTGTGTGTGTGTGTGTGTGTGTGTGTGTGTGTGTGTGTGTGTGTGTGTGTGTGTGTCTGTGTGTGTGTGTGTGTGTGTGAACACGCTAGTTTGTGTCCGCGTATGTATGTGCATAGACATTCAGTTCTGTGGGGACTACTATAACTGTATGTGTGCGTACAATTGGATGCATACATATGTATATGTGTACACACATGAATGAAAGCATGTGTGTGCGTGTGCATGTGCGTGCGTGCGTCTGTGTACAGTCTCCTTCCTAAGTCCTTTCCAAACATGTCCCGAATGTTGTCTTGAGAATCAGTTAAAGCAACTTGCTCTGAGGTGTTACGAGGCTCCGGTCACGTGAAGGGACTTTAGACCTTGAGTGTACGCGTGCATGCAGTCTGTGTGTGGAGTAAAGGTATACATGTATACAACAACTGTTTAGCAGAATATATAGAGGGTGAGTCTATTCCGGCTACAGTAAGCTGAAGCGTGCAAAATACAATGCTAAAAGCTGCTAAAACTTTTGTAGTGAAGTAATGTAAAGAGTGTTATCAGTGCGTAGTTGGGGGGTGTTAAGCACCTAGCGATAGACGTTTATGTGTGCAAAGCATCAGTGAAGGTGTAAGCTAGCGCCAATTTTGTCAAAGTGGCCGTGCATGTGCTCGGTGTTGGCATTGCGGAGGCAGTGCGGATAATCATTGTTGGCAAAGTGCAAGTGCAGGAGCTTGCTGTTTGCAAATTTAGATGTGCAGTGTCTTGGTGCTAGTGGTGTGCTGACATGCATTCAGTGCTGACAAAGTGCGTCTAAAGAATGTTGCCAGATTAACTTGGTGCGAGTGTGCTCAAATGTAGCAATGGCAATTTGAATTTCAATTGTTCTAGAAGCTAGACATCTATGCAAGAAACGAAGAACGTATTGGTGATAGTGTTTGTCTCTACTTTGACGAACTGTGCCCACAATGAAACAAGGAGAGGTCGAATGAGAAATGTTTCATACTGATACGAAACACTGATCGAACTTGTATACCGTGAGGCCGAGTCCTCCGAGAGAAAAAAAATCTATAAAAAAGAGAAGAGAAAACGGGATTTTTCAAAGTCTGATGGACTTCTTTTCAAACGAGAAGGTAAAAATGATCACCTGTGCTTTGGATCCTTGGCTTTAGTGAAGCAGAAAAAATGCATTCCCACGCATTGTGGGGTCGATCCTTTCCTTGAAGATTCGAGCGATTCGAACACTTCACACAAAGTCGGGTTTGTTTTTCTTTATAGTCTTCCTCAGATACAACAATTCTACAAAATGTTCGGTCGTTTATAAACGGCTGTGTTTCATGTCGTTGTTCTGGGTTGATCGTATAAAAAAGTGGAGTCGTAAGTACAGATATATATGTATATGATTCTTTTCTGTTATAGAATATGCTTCTCAGGTTACATACATCAGGGTCTAGGGTCTTTCCTAGCTACTGCTTACAAGGTGCTTATACTACACTGTAGTGGCTTCAGTGTAGGCAAGGGAAAGTGACCTTGTTACACTGTAAAGGGTCCCAGGTTTCGTTTTCATTTTTGTTCGATATTGAACAAAACAGCTTGAAGCGCGAGCTATATGTATGCTTATGCACAGTTTTGTGTGCATTTTCATATATATACTTTCATCAGTATGACAATATCAGCTATTTCGCT
>NC_061819.1:10199105-10204105 GCF_019202785.1 Penaeus chinensis | reverse complement strand
AGTGGAGGCAGGGGGAAAATAGACAGATAAATAGATAGATAGATAGACAGGGAGAGAGAGAGAGAGAGAGAGAGAGAGAGAGAGAGAGAGAGAGAGAGAGAGAGAGAGAGAGAGAGAGAGAGAGAGAGAGAGAGAGAGAGAGAGACGGACAGAATAAGACATAAATAAACAGAAATAGGCAGAGAGAAAGAAAAACAGACATGAGAGAGAGAAAAAAAAAAAACATACACAGAGCAAGAGGAAGTAGAGGAGATACACACTCAAGATGGACAAACTTCACCACGACTCAATTACGAACTTCAACCCCAACTTCCTACGTGAAATTCAACCATTCATCATTGTTATTAAACAGACTAACTATCCGGCGACAGGAGACTCGGGCGAAGATCTTCAGCTTCGTTGGACTGCCTGTTAAGCTGGGGAGGAGCTTGAATAGCAGCTTAGATAAAATCACACACACACACACACACACAGATACACATAGACAGATACACAAACACACACACACAGATACACACACACAGATACACACAGACATACACACACACACACACACACACACACACACACACACATACACGCACACACACACACACACACACACACACACACACACACACACAGATATACATACACACAAACACACAATACACAGATACACACACACAGATACACACACACACACACACACACACACACAACACACATATTCGTATATGAATGATTTTGTGCGGATGTATGTACGTATGCATCTCCTCGTGTGCATATATAAACATATATTCCTGTGTGAAATACGTTGAAGACCCAATGACGTGTTACCTTCGTCCTTATCAGAGGAGAGACAGACAGACCAACGCGGTGTTTGGAGTGCGTGCGCGCGAGCTCGCTTCTTGAATCGAAGTCTGGTATATTCTGAGTTCCTGTTATTGCATTTCCATTTTTTACTTTTTTTGTTATTTGTTCTTTTTGTTTGTCTCTTTTGGGGACTGAACGGATTGTTTTTTCTCTCTCTCGTGTTTCTGCTATATAGTGTTAACACACTTATGTATACGTATACCACATATGTTCAAAACACACACGCACGCACACACACACACAAATACACACACACACACACACACACACACACACACACACACACACTTACAAACAAACACACACACACACACACACACGCACGCACAAACAAACAATTACACAGCAACCAAAACACGTTCAAAGAAGCCCACGACAAACGAAAAAAACAAAAAAAATAAACAAAAACCCTCGGCCACGCAATAATATCACACAATACTTAATATCTAATTAAATGATGAATAAAAAAAATATCTTCACCCCCCCCCCCCCCCGTCCTTTTAGAGACATATTGCTATTGGAAAGAACCGCGGAGGGGAATGATCACCTGTTGTCTGTTTATGTTTGTGTGGATTCATGTAAATTTGTTTTTTCTTTCTTTCTTTCATTGTTTCTTTCCTTCATTTATCTCTTTCTTCTTTCTTCTATTTTATTTTATTTCTTCTTCTGTTTTCCTTTCTTTCCATCTGTCTTTAGTGTTACGAGTTGCTTTTCTTGTTGTTAATATAATCGAATATTAACATGATTATTTCTCTTTATGCACACGTGTATGTTTATGAATTCGATTGCATGTGTTTATGTCCTTATATTTGGTGCATCGTGAATTATCAAAACGAATCTTAATCGTGAGAAAACGATGGGAAAATATTTATACTAATATACATCATGGACATTTATTATTAATTATCTGAATTTCACATATCTTTTGTAAATTATAAATCGCTATTGATTAGTGCCCAGGTGAATCGAACAGAAGCGAAGAGGATTATGTCAATTACATGAATATTCAATTAAAAGTTGGATGTTAATTACCTTGTAGTTATATCGAAATCGCATAAATGAAACCCTAGTTGACTTATTTTTTTTTTTTTTTTTTTTAACTTAGTGGACTTCATTCCCTGTTCATATCATTATGCATTCAAAAAAAAAAAAAAAAAAAAAAAAAAAAAAAGAATTTTGAAATATTCTTTTCGTCCATGATTGTTAAAAAAAAGTGTAAAAGAAAAGGAAGAAAATGTGTAATTCAATATCCTCCTACAGAGATTTTCCTTTACTCTGAATTCTACTTTATTGAATTCAGTCTCTGCGTGATTTATTCGATACTGAAATTTTATGAGCTGCGTGAAATAGGCTGGAATATAAGAGTTTCCCTCGTAACGTTGGACACTTTGCCACTGCGGTTTCATTTTTTTTTTCTTTTTTTTTTTTTTTTTACTACGGTTTGTGTTTTTGTTTTGATTTTTTTGTTCTTCGTCGTCTCTAAAAGCACGCACGGAAGCTTAGGTCATCTTTCAATGAGGTCAAATAATCAGCAATTCAGAGATCTTAAATACATTATTCAACGCTTCTTGCATTTTTTTTTTTCTTTTGAAATATTAGCTCTTTCCTTACCTTCTAAGTTCTCTCGAAAGTCATATTTTGCTTCAACACAAGCCCGTGGTCGTTTCCTCATTTTGGGTGGAACCTGGATAATATGCATAAAAACACATGCTTTTCACTTTTGCAGACATACACGTGTGTGTGTGTGTTTGTGTGTGTGTGTGTGTGTGTGTGTGTGTGTATGTGTGTGGGTGTGTGTGTGTGTGTGTGTGTGTGTGTGTGTGTGTGTGTGTGTGTGTGTGTGTGTGTGTGTGTGTCTGTGTGTTTGTGGGTATGTTTGTATATGCATACGCGTGTATTACAAGTTTGCATATTTGGCTTGCCTACGAGCAATCGCCCATATGCACATTCCCATTCTCCTGCCCACGCATTCACACGCACAGCAGCGCGCCAAAACAAGACGGCCGAACAAAAGCGCAGCGCCACCAACCTGTGCGTCAGCGGCCCAATGATAGGGTTGGTAATGAGCTGCACGACCGCCTTGGAGCAGAACAGCAGGCCCACCTCCACGTTCTCGTTGACCAGGTCTTCGTGGTTCATGCCCAGGAGCTCGGAGCCCCTGAGGGGCTTGGTCGTAGTCGACGACGGCAGGTCGGGCGGCCTCTCCGTCCTCGTCAGGAATTCGGTCGTGGGCGGCGGCTTGCCAGGGTCTATTGACGAGGCGGGGAAGGGGAAGGGGGAGGGTGGGGGAGGAGGAAATGGGGATAATGGAACGAAGGGGGACGACGAAGGAGGAGGAGAAGGAGATGGGGAGAAAAGAGATTAGATGTCGAAATTACGAGTCTGCTTATTATTTTCCCGCAGCCGAGAGATTTTAGGGGCGGCCTGAGGAGGGTTCAGATCAGCCCAGTCACAGAAGTATAAGTTTGTCCTCGCAACATGCTGGTCTCGGAGATGCAAGAGAGAGAGAGAGAGGGAGGGAGAGAGAGAGAGAGAGAGAGAGAGAGAGAGAGAGAGAGAGAGAGAGAGAGAGAGAGAGAGAGAGAGAGTGAGAGAATGAGAGAAAGAAAGAGAGAGAGAGAGAGAGAGAGAGAGAGAGAGAGAGAGAGAGAGAGAGAGAGAGAGAGAGAGAGAGAAAGAGAGAGAGAGAGAGAAAAAAAAACAGACAGACAGACAAACCGACAGACAGGCAGGCAGGCAAACAGGCCGACAAACAAACAGGTACACAGAGAGACAGAAACAGATAAGATATAATGGGAGATAAATAGCGACAGATAATTTCAATGACATATGCACACAGATACAAGATATAGGTTAAAAAAGAATTCTGCTGACCTTCGATAATTCCACAACAGAAAACGTTTATGAGAATGTAGAAGAAGGAAAAAAAAAAAAAGTTTGATAATGATGAAGTAATTTAGAGTGATCCAACAGAAAAAAAAAAATCTAAAAAGTCTGATAACGATGAAGAATTTTAGATTGACCCTCAATGCATCAATTTAAGTACTGAATGATAGCAGATTCAGTAAACACAACGGCTAAATAACCAAAATACAGACACGTAAGCAGATCTTAATTCTATAGCTTACGATTTTAATGTACATATACTTATTTAACTGTTTACGCTGTTTCTTGTTATATATACGGCTGTTAGTTGTATTATGAGTCTGTTGTGAAGATGATTTATTTATACCGTTGTATTCAGATCCAAGATTGTTTGCTCTTTTCCTTTTTTCTGTTTTATGTTCACTAATATACTCTATATACACTTATTGTCTGTCTTATCTTTAATCTCACTTTTTTTTATGTATGGCTGAAGCTGAAGGGCAGAATATTATTATTATTATCAAATATCAAATCTAATTATTGAAGATTCATCCGGCCGATTCTATGCATAATATAAACGATTTTTCTTTTTTTTCAAAGAAATATATATTACGAATTACCACCTATGCCCCTCATTCGCCCTTCCTTCCCTCCTCTTCATCCTTTATTTCCTCCCTCTTTCCCTCTTTATTTTACCTTCTTACTTCCCTTTCATCCTCCTTCCCTCCCATCCTTCGTTCTCTCCCTTCTTCCGTATTCTTTCTTCCTTCCTCTCTGTTCACCTTTTCTCCTTCTTTTCAGCTTTCTTCCTCTTCCTCCTTTTACCTCCCTCCCCTCCTCCTCTTCCTCCTTTTACCTCCCTCCCCTCCTCCTCTTCCTCCCCCCCTTTCTCTTTCCTCCCCCGTCATCCCCACCACCTAAGCACTGACGTCACCTCAGACATCGCGCTGACGTCACCACCTCAAGATACTCGTTAGAGATATCGTGGACATGTTTCCCTCGCTCGCCAATGGCGCCTTGTCCTCCCTTGTCCGGGCCTTGCTTGGCGATTCTCTTTTTTTTTCGTGGTTGCTTTCTGTCTTCGGGAGAATTCGAGCAACAGGTGGTTATTTCCAAGTCATTTTCTCCGTTACTGTGTTGCATCTTTATCTTTCATTTTCTCAGTTACTGTACTGTATTCTTATCTTTATTTTCATTATACTTTTACTTTACTTTAGTGTTTGATAGCAGTCATAACACAGCAGCAGTGCAAATATAGTGTTGCTGTGTTATAGCTGTGC
>NC_061819.1:10186605-10194105 GCF_019202785.1 Penaeus chinensis | reverse complement strand
GTAAAACAAACGTTTCGAAATATTTTAGAAGTTTATCTTCAGGTAAAGGTGATATTCAGAAGGATTTGGAAAACATTTTTTCAGTATTCACTAAAGCTTGTTTGTGTATATAACTTGTTTTCTATCATTACCCTTTTTATTATCATCATTATCCTTACTACTGCTACTACTAATACTATTGTCATTACTGCCTTTATTATTATTGTCATTATCACCATTATTATTATCATTAACATTATTACTATTATCATTATTATGCATATATCATTATTATCATTAACATTATCACTATTATCATTGTTATGTATATATCATTATTATCCTTATAATTATAATTTCTATTAGTAATATTATCTTATTTTATTGCTACTATCATTATCATCATTACTGTTATTGTTAAGAGTATTACAACTATTACTATTATTATAACTATTATCATTGCTATTGTTATTATCAGCAGCATTATTATCATTATCACTTTATCATCATTTTTATGATTATCTTTATCATTACTATCTTTATTAACATTTCTATTACCATCATTATTATAGTTTTTATTCTCTTTTCTCTCTCTTTCGTCTCTTCTCTTCACATTGCCTTTTCCTTCGCTCATCTCTCTCCTTTCTTTCCCTCCTTTCTCTTCTCACCATTTCCTCCTCTTTTTCCCACCTCCCAACCTCCTCTCTCTTCCACTCTCTCTCCTCTTTCTTCCTCCTTCTCCCTCCTCTTTCTTCCCCTCTCCCTCTGTCTCCCCCTTTCCGTCTATTCGCCTCTCTTTAAAAAAAAATGAGTAATGGCTGCGGTGTCCTTTAGTTAGGCCTATATAAAACACAAGAATTTGAATACAGGAGGCGGGAAGGGAATTCAAACCCCCTGTTACTTTTATGTGTCCGAAATAGGTTTTTATGAGAGAGCTTTGGATATTGGAAAAATAAGGGCGGAAAAGTAATAGACGTAAGTGTGTCGTCAGGCCTATGTAACATGGAGTACTTTCATTTTGAGACGCTATATATTATTAAAATCATAATCATTACCTTGATTATTGTTATCAAGTTCACTATTATCACCCTCATTATTGTTATCATTATCATTATCTTCATTATCATTGCTATTAATATCATTACCATTATTATCAGTTATTGTCATCATTATCGTTGCTATTATGATAATCGTATCATTATCACTGCCATTATCAACATCATCATTAGCAACAGAGTACCAGCTGTATCCCTGTTATCATGATCATCTTATGATTATTGCTCTTATTACTACTATTATTTTTTTAATTATTATTATTAAACGAGGATCAGAGATAGAGAAAGAAGACTGTCAGAGAGAAGAGAAGAAAAGAGAAGAGAGAGGGAGAGAGAGAGAGAGAGAGAGAGAGAGAGAGAGAGAGAGAGAGAGAGAGAGAGAGAGAGTGTGTGTGTGTGTGTGAGAGAGAGAGAGAGAGAGAGAGAGAGAGAGAGAGAGAGAGAGAGAGAGAGAGAGAGAGAGAGAGAGAGAGAGAGAGAGAGAGAGAGAGAGGTGAGAATCAGAGAGCGATCTAACCAAAAATACAACACCAGCCACGCTAACATACAACCAAATTAAATACAAATACAAGGAAATACAGCAAGTAAGTACATCTACTTCTCAGACTCTTCGCTATGATATCATCTAAGTATCGAGCGCGAGAACGTGTCAACATTATGAATCCACGGAAGCTAACAGCCTTTATGGAGGGAGGGTAGTGTTGATCAATGAAGCGAAGGGCTGGATGATATAGACTGGAAAGTGGAGCGTGTGATAGGAGGAGGGAGATACAACACAGAAAGTATGTACATACTTGTCTGTAGGGCGAGGGCGGAAGGAAGGAGAGGAGAGGGGAGAGAGAGAGAGAGAGAGAGAGAGAGAGAGAGAGAGAGAGAGAGAGAGAGAGAGAGAAAGAGAAAGAGAAAGAGAGAGAGAGAGAGAGAGAGAGAGAGAGAGAGAGAGAGAGAGAGAGAGAGAGAGAGAGAGATTGATAGAGATAGATAGATAGATAGATAGAGAGGAAAGAGAGAAAGAGAGAATGATAGATTGATAGAGATAGATAGATAGATAGATAGAGAGGATAGAGAGAGAGAGAGAGAGAGAGAGAGAGAGAGAGAGAGAGAGAGAGAGAGAGAGAGAGAGAGAGAGAAAGATAAATAGACATATATATAGAGAGAGAGAGAAAGAAGAGAAGAGAAGAGAAAAGAGAAGAGAAGAGAAGTGAGAGGCTAGAAAATGACGGAGAGAGGGAGGAAGGGGGAAAAAGGAGGCAAAGACGAGAGGATATTGAGAAAAGGAGAGAGAGAGAGAGAGAGGCGTAGGGAGAGACAGAAATAGAAGGAGAAAGAGAGAGGGGGTGGGAGAGGAAGTGGTAATTGGAGTGAGGGAAGGTGCGAAAAGTATCTCACACTCTACTTTCTTTACGATTACTCCTCATTAATGGTGTCTACCCATTTCCCCTTCTCCTCTTTCCTCTACTTCCCAATTATTTCCCCCCTACCTCATTATCCTCACACCCGTGCTTTATCCACGACTTTTTCCCTTCCCACAGTCGTTTTTTTTTTTTTTTTCACCTACTACTACTACCAGTAGTTCCCTTGCCTCCTCTCCTTCATCATCATCATCTACTTTTTCTTTCTATTCTTCCTTTCTCTCTTCTTTCTATTCTTCCTCTCTCTCTTCTTTCTACTCTTCCTCTCCCTCATCTTTCTATTCTTCCTCTCTCTCTTCTTTTTATTCTCCCTTTCCCTCTCCTTCCTATTCTTCCTCTCCCTCTTCTTCCTATTCTTCCTCTCCCTCTTCTTTCTATTCTTCCTCTCTCTCTTCTTTCTATTCTTCCTCTCCTTCTTTCTAGTCTCCCTCTCCTTCTTCTTTCTAGTCTCCCTTTCCCTCTCCTCCCTATTCTTCCTCTCCCTATCCTTTCTATTCTTCCCTGGCCCCTTCTTTCTATTCTTCACCCTCCTCCACCTCCACCTCCTGCCTTCACCCATTCTTCCTCCCTCCCTTTTCCACCGAGGACAAACAATTAACATCATATTTACAGCCTTCCGTCTTCGGAGATTGGCCAGAGAAAAACAAGAAGGTAACGCGAGGTGTGAGGTCATATGAGGTCAGGTCAGTGATTGGAGGTTCTGCCAATACATCCCAAAAGACATCGCCTGCGTCTCTGATTATTATTTTTTCTTTTCTTTTGTCCTCTTCGTTTATGTCTTCCTTTCTTTCTGGGGCACAAGACTTATTATCAATATTATTATTACCACCATTTGCACAATTATTGATGTTGTTATCATCGACATTATTATCATTATTATTATCATTATTATTAATACTTTTTAATGATTATTATTATCATCATCCTCATCATCATCACCATATTGTTAATATTATTGCTATTATTATTATTATTATTATTATTATTACTTTTTAATAATTATTATCATCATCATATCATTATCATCACCATATTGTTAATATTATTACTATTATTATTTTTTGTATTATTATTATTACTTTTTAATAATTATTATCATCATCATCATCACCACCATATTGTTAATATTATTACTATTATTATTATTATCTTTATTATTATTATTATTATTATTACTATTGTCATTGCTGTTGTTACTGTTACTACTATTGTTATTATTTTTAATATCATCATTATTATTATTACTATTATTATCATTATTACTATTATTATTATCATTATTATTATCATTATTATTATCATTATTATTATTATTGTTGTTATTGTTATTATTATTATCATTACTATTACTATTATCCTTATTATTAATATAATCACTATTATTACCATTATTACTATTATCACCACTCTCATTATCATACTATTATCATATAATTATCATCATATTTTTCAGTGCTATTACTATTATTATTACTATTAACACTATTAATAGTACTGTTATTATCATCATTATTATTTTTATTTTATCATTATCATCATAATTATTCTAAGTATTGATACTAATACTATTACTATTCATATCGTCAATATCTTTATTATTATTGATATTATCATTATTATCATCGTCATTATAACTGTCGTTATGATTTTTATCATAATTAATACTGTTATCATTACCATTAATTTTTTTTTATCCCCATTATCTCTATAATCACTATGATCATCAGCATTCACCAATATTACTTACAAAAAAGAGCGGATACGCTAGCTAGATAGTGAAATATGGGTAGACAATTCCGTAGACTTTATGCTATATAATCCGAAAATATTCTCATTGCGTGTCATATCTGTACGCATAGTGGTGTGTATGTGTGTGTGTGTGTGTGTGTGTGTGTGTGTGTGTGTGTATGTGTGTGTGTGTGTGTGTGTGTGTGTGTGTGTGTGTGTGTGTGTGTGTGTGTGTGTGTGTGTGTGTGTGTGCGTGCGTGCGAGCGTGTGTGTGTGTTTTTCGGTATTCCTTCTGTGTATCATCTATGTGTATATGAATATACATTTGTATCTTAATGCTGTCACACCCTATAAGCAATTTTTAAACTCAATTCCTTGCTCTAACGCCGAGTCATTAACAAAGTCCGCCTTTAGACTGCGAAAACATGCATTTACCAAGCAACAATGAGTCGCCATTCAGCGGCAGAGGACATCGTCAAGAACCTGTCATGTTTTGTCATGAGGGGGAAGCCCGAAGGCCAAGGCAAGCCGGAGTGATTTAAGGGCCAGAGGGTGTAAGGAAAGAGGGAGGCAGAGTGCGAGTTCTTGCTAGAGTCTGGAGAGTCGTTGGGAAAAGGGGCTGGGGAGGTAGAGAGGGAGGGGGGAGGTCCCAAGGTAGAAGTTCTTTTGTAACAATGTCAGAGAGAGTGAGATGTGCCCCTCCATCCCCTCCCCACTCTCACACGTTGGATATAATGGGATAAAAGGGTGTTCTGGAATGGGTTGGCGTGAGAAAGAGTGAGCGTGAGGGAGGGGAGACGGAGTACAAATCATTAACCACTTATGAGGTGATTAACGGTGAATCTGTCTCGTTAATCTAATATAGCCACGGCGACGAGGAGTAGGATAAGCTCTCTGAATAGCGAAAAGATTATGTCCGTGGTAAGTAATGACCATAGCACATAATGCATAATACACTGCCACAAATGAAAGAAACGTGACGCGCACCTAATTGAATGAGGAACCATATCAATCATGATGTAATTTGAATCCAACTCGAAAAGGGAATCATATGTAAAGGAGTGATATAGTAATGGGGAGAGTTCATAGAATTTGGTCAAGAAAAAAGAAAAGAAAGGGAAAATAATCAAACCTGTCACACGAGAAGACATTGAAAGATATTGAAGCCACATGTCTAGATTAAACACGGTATAGTGGTCTTAACCAAGAGGGATTTGCCAGGTTCAGTGTAAAGGAGAGAATTATGATACGTGCCTATAGCAACACTTAAATTGTGACCCTTTCGGAGGAGATATGATTGGAAACGCTTGCAACATAGGAGTGTAATTTACATTTATACGCAGAGTAATGAACGTGAGATTATGGCATTCAAGCAAGGGAAGAGAACGTTATAATCTATATGCATAGCATAAAGTCACTGGTAAAAAAGTGGCATGTATTTTTCCAGAGAGTTATAAATTCATAACCACAGTAGATAAAAGGGGGATGCATGGTCCAAGGCATCTAAAACACATACCTACAGTAGAAGAGCAGTACAGTACACCCAAAGTAAAAAAGAAAAAAAAAAAAAAAAGGAGGGGGGATGAACAATGTCTAGTCTCTTCCCTTCACCTCACTTCCTTTTCTCATCCCCTTGCCTCCATTTATCTTTGTTTCATCTTCCCCTTCCTTTCCCTCACCGTGCCCTCCCTTCCCCCGCCCCAAAAGATCCGACTTCACTTACCCACAGTCGTGAGGAGCATGTTATCCAGGAGCAGAGCTATGGCGACGATAAAGAGAATCAACTTTCGTGATTCTCGACAGTTGTTGAACCATTCCTTGACCGCCCCCATGGCGCCTGCCTCCTAAACCCACCGCGCTGTGGAAGAGAAGAAGAAGAAAAGTTATCATCCTTCCGGAATTGTCGCCGGAATCATTTCGACCTTATCATTTTCAAAGTCATAATCAGTGTTGGTGTTATCATAATTATTTTCATAATCATTGCCTTTACCATTTACATTATCAAGATGAGTTAATAATTATGAATTGTCCTTTTTATCAAAATTATAATTATTAGGTGATATGATACATTTTCATCATAGCTTCTAGCCAGGGAAACTATATTTCTGGCCAGAAGATGGCATCATTATATAAGTAATAAGAGTAAATGAAATATTGTTGCAGTAACAGACATTATTGGATAATAAAAAAGTGAAGGAAAGAATGCTGGTAAATAAAAACAAAGATTTGTAGGAGTAGTTATTCTGTTAACACCTAGAAATTTAATTAACCGCCATAAACTATAATAATTTTGGCTTGAGCAGAAATTTAAAGGTGAAATTCAAGTACTTCCTAAATCAAACCATTTATTGACTCCATACCTTTCTGATCTACATGGGATTGTATTTAGATAGCAAGGCTGTATTATTTTCAATGAAATTACAGTAATTAACCTGGGATATAAATATAGTACATTTCTCTATGATCATAATTTCACCTGAAGACCTTTCCTTTTACCTAACATTACCTCGTATTTGAACGCAATGTTGAAAGTTTAGTTACATTTTCATCCTTCCCTCCTGAATGATAATTATGATGGACGACATTAAACTGATATAAATGAGGACAATGAACAGAAAAATAAACTTGACTCAAGCGCCACTGCCAGACAAAATGACTGACTGAAAGTGTCGAAAAGACCTTTTATTTCTCGCGCGTGAATCTCACTCCTCTCCCGACAGGGGATGCTCAGCGGGGGCACCGACGCGGGAACTCTATAAATTGGGTTTATTACGGGGTATCAATAGATCCCGGCGGGGCGTCCTCATTACCAGAGCGCCGCGCCCTCCCTCCACCGCCGCGCTGGTTACACTGCCGTCACGAACACGCACGGCTGATCCCTCGTTCTCCGTGATCATCCTTTTGCACGGGATCACAAAATGACTCGGGCTACAAGCCTAATCTAGGTAACAAGAAGAAAGAGGAGGCGAGAAGGAGAGAAATAAGGGGAAGGCGGAGAAGGAGAGAGAGGAGGGAAATCGGTGTGGGCTGCAGGGAGGATGAGAAATGGATGGAGATTGGGAAACGGAAAGGAAAGAGATCAGAAGACTAGAGAAAGAGATTGGGTGGCGGGATGCAAATCAAAGAGAAGAGAGAGGTGAAAGGGAAGTTGAATGTTGTAGATAGTTAAGAAAAAAATAAATTTCAAGATCCGAAGAAAAAAAGGGACAAGAGGCAGCAGAAAATCGGAGAATATGAAAAAGAACGAAATAAAGGGATAAGACATTGCTGTCATGTCGAAAGATAAGGAAAAAAGAAATACAGAAATGAGTTATAACATACAAAAC
>NC_061819.1:10179105-10184105 GCF_019202785.1 Penaeus chinensis | reverse complement strand
TATATATATATATATATACACACACATATATATATGTATGTGTGTGTGTGTGTGTGTGTGTGTGTGTGTGTGATATGAAGTGATGTGTATGTGTGCGTTTACGATTATAAGTTTACGAGTCTATGTGTACAAGTATTTAAGTTTCTATATGCATTTGTATGTGTTTATCTCTCTATCTGTGCTGAGGATTGAGAACAGACACTTCTAGCGCTCTATTTCTATATCCTCAGTGCGCTGAACTTATTCCAAGCAATCACTGAAACCAAGTAATCTCCCCATTCAGTCTTCAAACACTTCAATTTTGTTCAATATTCAACCCCCAAAAAGCTTCAGTACGTTTCCATTAATCTGCTGGGTTTATTCTCCTTTCTACGCGGCCAAACCATGCCACCTGTTGGCGCTCGATCTCAAACCACCTGTTACTGCAAGTCTGCATTTGGCTACATATTCGTATGATTGTCTTGTGTATTTTGTATGAGTGTAAGTATGCGTGTGTGTGTGTGTGTGTGTGTGTGTGTGTGTGTGTGTGTGTGTGTGTGTGTATGTGTAAGTAAACACTAGGTATTAGGTAGGTAGATAGTATTATGTGTAGGCTAATGGTGAGTATGAGAGAGAGAGAGAGAGAGAGAGAGAGAGAGAGAGAGAGAGAGAGAGAGAGAGAGAGAGAGAGAGAGAGAGAGAGAGAAAGAGAGAGAGAGAGAGAGAGACAGACAGAGAGGGAGAGAGAGAGAGAGAGAGAGAGAGAGAGAGAGAGAGAGAGAGAGAGAGAGAGAGAGAGAGACAGAGACAGAGACAGAGACAGAGAGAGGGAGGGAGGGAGGGAGGGAGTATGAAAAGGTATAACAAAACGCCATCCAGAAAACATAGCAAGCGTCCCTCCTCGACCCGGGGCGCAGAGGCCATCCCGCGGGAGTCTGTGAGCTGAGTGCGAGAACAAGGCTCACTGGCCAGCCCTGATTGACTCGCTCCTCGGGTCAGCTTATCATACGGGGTTCAGCGCACACGGGCCTCGCATGGCTGGCTGCCTATTCCGGACGTCCACGCGCGCAGCATCTTTCTTTTCTTAAGCGGCCCGGGCTGGGAGAGAGAAATGACTAGCATACATAGAGTCACATGCGGTCTTTCTTTCTCTTTTATCGCACACGTACTTAATGATATACACACGCTCGCACATTTACTCGCTCGCCAATAATCACAAACGCATGTGCACTGGAACACAAATCCACATATACACAAACCGATTCACTTATTCTACCAGTTAACTACTGGGCTGAGTGGTCGTTAATAACACTTTTTACGTTTACTTATGTCTTTCTTTTTTTTTTCTTCAACACCTCTTAAAGCACTTCATCAAATGACACATACTAGATGTGTTAACATATTCTTGGCACCGATTGGCACTCTGTCACTTTAGCTGCCAGAACATATTTTCACTGTCTAGAAATTTGGCACTTCGCACTTCGCTGGCAGACACTCTGTCAATGATGCCACTCCGAAGTTGAAAGCCTTAGGTCGGTGTTGGCATCCGTGTTGTCATGGTGTTGGAATTCGGGCGGCTCGCAACTCCTTGAGGCACTCGACTGTTCAGTAACAAGCCTATGCTGACATTACCCTAAACGAGAGAAGATGGAAATAATACTGACACCTGTTACTAGTGACAATATCCTGTTGGTGTTTGCCTCCAGTCGTCACCTTCATAAGCACGCTACGTTATGTGTAGCGGAGACATTTGAAACACATGAGGCATCTTGTACGGTAGGCTGAGGAGGAGGAAGGAGATTGGGGAGGAGGGATGAGAGGAGGAAGAAGAGACGGAAGAGAAAAAATGGAAGGAGGATAGAGTGAAAGATGGAAAGGAGGAGCAGGAAGAAGGAAGGTCAGTGGGAAGGGGGAAGAGGAGGAAGCAGGTGAAGAAGCAAAAGATGATGAAGCTAAGCAAAAGGGAAGAAGGTGACGAGGAAAAGAAGATGGATTGGTAAGCTTATATTTCTTCTTCTTCCTCCTCCATCTCCCTTTCCCTTCCTCCTTCCATTAATTTCCCTCCACCCTCCTTTTCCTCCCCTCTCTTCTTTCTTCTTCTACCTTTATCTAAGTTTCTCCTTCCTCTCCTTCCTCTCTTCCCTTTCTTCTACCTTTTTCTCTTCCCTCCAACTCACTTCCCTTTTCCTCCTCATCCACATCTTCCTTCGTCTCTCTTCACTTTCCTCCTCCTTTCTCCCCTCCCTTAATCCATACTTCCTCTTCCTCCATGTCCTCTTTCCTCTTTCCCTCCACCTCATGCCCCTTCCTCCTGCTTATCATTACTTCCTTTCCTCCTCCTCACTCCCCTTCCTTTTCCTCACTCCCCTTCCTCCTCCTCCCGTCCCTTCCTCCTCCCAATTCCCCTTCCTCCTCCTCACTCCCCTTCCTCCTCCTCCCGTCCCTTTCTCCTCCCCATTCCCCTTCCTCTTCCTCACTCCCCTTCCTCCTCCTCACGTTCTTTCCTCCTCCTCCTCCTCGTCCACCATCTTCTTCCTCCTTCTCTCCACAAAATGCACTAACAAGACAGTCCTCTCTTCAGTGCACGCCGAGGTCACAGCTCTCAACAATGGGTAACGAGCATGACCCAGGGTGACCCTTCCATCACCGCTGTTTTTTATCGCTCTTTTGTGAAAGTTTCAGTCACATTCTTCTTTTGTTCTCCTGTTGCTGTTGTTGTTGCTTTTTTATATTTTTGTGATAAGGGGTGACGTTCAGTGGGTTTTTTTCATATTTATTTTTTTTTTGTCTTTTTATATCTGGCATGTGTGTTTTTCTAGTATATTCTTTATATTCATTTTGTTGTCTGCATATCATTTCTTTTTTTCTCTTTCTATTCTCCTTCTTTCGTCGTTTCAGTCAGCCTCCTTCCCCTTCTTCCTTCCTATCTCTCTCCCTTCTAAGCATCCCCTTAACCCTTCCTCTGTTCTTCCTTACCCCCTATTCTCACCCTATACTCTCTCTCTCCTCACTTCCCTCCTCTCACTCTATAAACATTCACCCCCCCTCCTCTCCCCTACCCTAACCCCATACCCATCCTCCTGTTACTCCTCCTCTCCCTCCCCCTCTCCCTCCCCCTTCCCCTTCTCCTCTCCCTCCCTCCCTCCCTCTACCTCCTCCTCCTGTTCCTCTCCTTCCCTCCTCTCCCTCCCTCCCTCTGCCTCCTCCTTCTCCTGTTCCTCTCCCTCCCTCCCTTCTTCCCTCCCTCCCTCCATCTGCCCCCTCCTTCTCCTGTTCCTCTCCCTCCCTCCCTCCTCCTTACCATAATGACCCAGCCAATGATAATTAAAGATAATCATCTAACTGCCGTCATTACTACGTGATTATCCTCAAATGATTAGAATAAGAAGGTTCGCAGTACTTTTCTTTAATTAACTTGTCGCGTAATTTTTGTCGAATTTCTCCTTAACTTCTTAACAAGGAATGATGATGCTCTATTAGGCTATCGATTGCGTGGCGGGCGTGGATGAGTGACTGTGTGGGTAGTTGAGTGTGTGGGTGAATGAGTGTGTGGGGGAGTGAGGGAGTGAGTGTGTGGGGGAGTGTGGGAGTGAGTGGGGAAGTAAGTGTGTGAGTGAGGCGTGTGTGAGTGAATGAGTGAGTGGGGTCGTGAGTGTGTGAGAGAGGGAGTGAGTGTATGATCGAGTTTGTGAGTGAGGGAGTAAATGAGTGAGTGAGTGTGTGCACGCGCGCGCGTTTGTATGTGTGTGTGTGTGTGTGTGTGTGTGTGTGTGTGTGTGTGTGTGTGTGTGTGTGTGTGTGTGTGCATCACACCCTATTGCACACACAATGCACACACCCTAATCATCCTCCCTCTCGAAATTTGCATTCCATACATAACCCCAGAAGCTCCCGATTCAATATTATTTCCCTCATCCTTTTGCATATAGATAGCATTCCCAAGGGAGGAAAAAAAAGGACTCCACCTCAAAAAAAAAAAAAAAAAAATGGGGGGAGGTAAAAAAAAAAAAAAAAAAAAAATTGCGGGGGAGGGGGAGGGGACGCCACATTCCCCTTCGAGAATAGTCCGGCGACTCTTCTTAGGAGATTCACAAAGACTCCGTAGCCGCCGAGTTTCCCACGCTCCCTTTGACGGGCTGATGCCTTCATTTGCGTTCCTTTTCTTATCGGGGAGCGGCCGTCGCCTCCACTCGGCGGCGCTCAGGCTCGCGGGAGAGGGAAGGGGGGGGGGGGGGGTGGGGGAGGGGAGAGTGGGAAAGGGGGAGGGAGGGAAGAGGGGGAAGGGGGGAGGGAGGGGAGAGGGGGAAGGGGGGTGAGGGAGGGGAGAGGGGGAAGGGGGGAGAGGGAGGGGAGAGGGGGAAGGGGGGTGAGGGAGGGGAGAGGGGGAGAGGGGGAGGGATAGAGAAGGTGGAGAGAGGGTAAGGGATAGGGGAGGGGAGGAGGGGAAAAAGGGGGGAGGAAGGGGAAAGGGGATACAGGGGGGTAGGAAGGAGAGGGGAGGAGAGTAGATGGGGAGGAGTAGAACGGGGAGGGGAGGGGAAGATGAAGAGGGAAGGGGAGGGGGGGAAACAGGGTGGAAGGAGGGGAGGAGGGTAGAGAGGGAGGGGTGGAAAGGGGAGGAGGGGAGGGACGGAACAGGGAAGGAGAAGAGAGAGGCAATGCAAAGAGGGAAGGGCAGAAAGGAATGGAAAGGGAAGGGGAAGGGGAGAAGAAGTGGAGAAAAGGAAAGGAAAGAAGGAAGAGGGAAGGTTTAAAAAAAAAAGTAGGTGGACGAAGAAAGATATAAGACTGAACGGTGGAGGAAAGTGGATCGAAGGAAGGATGGGTAATAGGGAAGGATAAAGAAGTAGATAGATGGGGGAAGAGGGAATAGAGGGGAGGATGGGAGAAGGGAGGAAGGTGGCTGGGTGTAGAATTTTACTTCTGCTTATTTTTTTTTTCTTTTCCTTTTTTTATATATTCTTTTATTGTTATTTATTTTGTTCTTTGTTCCATCTTTCCTCGAGTCTTCTCCACACTTC
>NC_061819.1:10171605-10174105 GCF_019202785.1 Penaeus chinensis | reverse complement strand
AGTACCAGTATTTCAGACAGATATCCTCCCATCATGAACAGAGTGTACAGGTATTTGATCAAAGAAGAAGGCACGCGAGCTGGAAAGGCCGCTGCACAATCGGTCGTTAATAAAGAGAGAGAAGAGAAGGGGATTTGGTTCGTTTATGATTTTTTTTAATAAATGAAAAAATGGATGAATCAACGAAAATTTGTAAGCTTTGGGCTGAGGGGAAGGATAAAAGGAAAGGTTTTTTCGGAATATACTCAGGTTAACTTGTAAAATTTGTAAAATTTTAATTATAATAATATATATAAATATATATTATAAATATATATATATAAATTGTTTATCTCCCTGCCATTCATGTATCTATCTGTCTATTTTTCCCTTTCTTTTCCCCCGGGTCTATCACCCTTTTCATATATCTGTCACTCTATTACTCTGCCCATCCACCCACCCATCAAACTATAAAATATTATAATATAAAAAAATATATTATATATATATATATATTAAAATATATATTATATATTTTAATATATTTATAAAAAAAAGGGGAGAGAGAAGAGTGAGAGAGAAGAGGGGAGAGAGGGAGGGGAGAGAGAGGAGAGAAAGAAGAGAGAAGAGGAGGGGGAAAAAGGAGAGAGAGAGGGAGAGAGAGAGAGAAGGGGAGAGAGAGAGAGAGGGGAGAAGAGAAAGAAAAGAGAGAGAGAGAGAGAAGGGGAGAGAGAGAAGGGGAGAGAGAGAGAAAGAGAGAGAGAAAGAGAAAAACGAGAGAGAGAGAGAGAGAGGGGAAGGAGAGAGAGAGGAGAAAAAACACAAAATGGAATTGTTTTTTGAAGAGGGATGGCCCATAACGCAGAAAAACCCAGGGAACCCATACTCTTGGAAAAACGCTGTTGTTAGCCGGCGGATTGACCCCGTACGTATAGCCCAAATTCTTTGGATTCTACAGTAGAAGAAAAAGAATTTAAAAATTGGGGTATTTCTTTTAAAAATTCTCTCTCTCTCTCCCCCTCCCCTCTCTCCCCTCTCTCTTTTCCCCTCTCTCTCTTTTCTCCCCCTTTTCCTCTCTCTCCCCTTTTCTCTCCCTTTTTTCTTCTCCCCTCTTCCCCTTTCTCTCTTTTCCTTCCTCTCTTTTCCCCCCTTTCCCGCAAAAACCAAAAAAACACACACACATAAAAATTAAATTCCAATCAACAAATTAAATATCATATCTTTAACAAATAATTCATATTTTTTTTTTTTAAAAAATGCAATCGTTTCCCCAAACATTCAAATCCAAAAACCCCACATAACGTATCTTTATCCCCCAACCATAAACCCCAAAACCCTCACACCCCCGCATTCTTTACTTTTTCACTCCCACAGCCACATCCCCAAAATCACATACCCCATATTAAACCCCAAAAAAACCACATAAACCCATCACCACATGACCACATACACACATAATCACATCCCCAACGTGATCACATCGCCACAAAAACCCACATCATAACATAGGTGCACCACCCCCATCACATCATGGCCACTTCACCACATCATACCGATATATTTTTTTGGCGAGACCTTTCAAAGTCTTCTAAGCTCGAGGTATGTCCAGGATCTTTCCAGCTCGAGATCCAAGACGCACGAGGATAATGCAGATGTCAATATGTCGGGGAGGCGAGCTAGGAGGGGAGGAGGGGGGGGGTAAGGGTGAGAGGAGGCCGACATAGGGATAGAGAGAGGGAGGAGAGAGAAAGAGAGGGGAGAGAAAGAGAAGGGGGGAAGGGAGAGAGAGAAGGGGAAGGGAGGGAGGGTGAAGAGAACAAGGGAGAGAGGGACAGATAGACAGACAGATAGAAGCAGACATAAGAGACAAATAGACAAACAGAGACATAGTAAGAGGGAGAGAAAGAGAAGAGAAGAGACAGAGAGAGACGAAGACAGAAGAGAAGAGTAATCAGAGAGGACAGAGATGCGGGGAGACAGATAGCATAGGAAGAAGGTAGAGAGAAAGGAAAGAGACATAGAGTTAAACGAAATTAAAAGATAAATAGATTGATTGAGTGGTTGACAAAGAAAGAAAGAGAAAGAGAGAGAGATAGAGAGAGAGAGAGAGAGAGAGAGAGAGAGAGAGAGAGAGAGAGAGAGAGAGAGAGAGAGAGAGAGAGAGAGAGAGAGAGAGAGAGAGAAAGACAGAGAGACAGAAGCAGGCAGACAGGCAGACAGAGGAAAGACAGCAGGCAGACAAACAGACAGACAGACAGACGTATAGGGAGAAAGTAGACACAGAAAGACAAACTGAGAGACAGAATGAAAACAAGCAGAAAGAGAAGAAAGGAAGAAAGAAGACATACGTGAGACGACTAATCGGTCAATGTATCGAGAAAGAGGAGAAAAAGAAGAAGAAGAAGAGAAGAAATCAAAATAAATAAAGAAGACAGGAAAATACAAACACAGGAGAGCAGGAGAAAGGAGGGAAGACAAGTCGGACGATAGGAAGGGAAATGAAGAGAGAGAAAAAGGTGAA
>NC_061819.1:10154105-10156605 GCF_019202785.1 Penaeus chinensis | reverse complement strand
CAAATGCAAAGAGCAATAGCCTGGTTAGTATTTACAATGATGCTATTGACAATGGTGATAATGATAACATTGATAATCATGATTATAACAACAGCGATAAATATAATAATATTTACGATCATGCTATGATAATAATGATGATATTACTTTATGATAATGATATTCGTAGTGATAATGTTGACAGTATTTATCAAATTATATAATTAATTGACAGTATTTATCACGATTATATAATTAGAACAAACAAAATATATTGTGGTGACAGTAATGCTATTGATAATGGTAATATAAATAATATTAATAATGAGTGTAATGATGATAACATTGATTGTAGTATTGGTAACAATAAAACAAAATCAACAATAACAATTGTGTTAATAATAGTAATGATAAAAATAATAATGACAGCAACAATAATAATGATATGGTAATCATAATTATTATATGTATGATGATACTGATAATAGTGATACTAGTGACGATAATGATAATAATGATAACAGAATGATAATAAAAAAATATAAACGATAATTATGATAACAACAGTTGTGATGCTGCTGATGATAATAATATTATTAATAATAATGGTAATTATAATAATAATGATAATAATAATAATAGTAATAATGATAATGATAACAATAATAATAATGATAAAAGTAATGTCAATAATAATAATAATAATGATAACGATTATATAATGATAATTATTATTATCTTTATGAAAACAATAACATTTATAATAATAAGAATGATAATAATAAAAACAATAATAATCAGCTCTCTTTCTACAATCTTTTCCCATCTCTCCCTCTCTCCTTCTCTTTCCTCCCTTTCTAAATCTTGTTCTCTTCCTCTATCCCTGTCCCCTATCTCTTTCAACTTCAACCTTTCTCGTTTGTGAAATCAATATGGCTGACTATAACTACTAACAGGATTTCATCTGGGTTCGTAATCTTCCCCCCCCCCCCCCCCCCCATATGACCTTCCCACTCTCCCTGATACCCCCCCCCCTCCTCTTTTTCTCCCTCAGTTTTCTTCCCTTTCTCCCTCTTCTTCACCCTTTCCTCTTCTCCCTTTCTTCCCTCCCTCTCCCTCCCTCTTTCCCCCTCACTCGTCTCCCCTCCCTCTCTTCTTCTCCCTCACTCCTCTCCTCTCCCTCCCTCTATTTCCTTCACCCTTTTCCCTTCTCTCCCTCACCCCATGTCTCTCTCTCACCCCTGTTTCTCCCTCATCCCTCTTTCTTCTCTTTCTCACCCCACTCCCTTCTCTCCCTCACCCCTCTCCCTGCTCTCCCTCACCCCTGTGTCTCCCTTGTCCCTCTCCCTTTTCCCCCTCACCCGTGTCTCTCCCTCATCCCCTCTCCCTTCTCCCCCTCACCCCTGTCTCTCCCTCACCCCTCTCCCTTCTCCCCCTCACCCCTGTCTCTCCCTCACCCCTCTCCCTTCTCCCCCTCACCCCTGTCTCTCCCTCACCCCTCTCCCTGCTCTCCCTCATCCCCGCATGCGATTAAACTCTAGCTTAACGGAGGAATGGAGGGGTTTAAGGGGGGGTAAGGGTGAGGGGGGATGGGGGGGAGGGCCAATAACTCGAGTCAGGTCATTAGTCCGAAGCCAATATGTCCTCCGTCTTCTTCATCTCTCTCTCTCTCTCTCTCTCTCTCTCTCTCTCTCTCTCTCTCTCTCTCCCTCGCTCTATCTCTCTATATCTCTCTATCTGTCTCTCCCTCCCTTCCTCCATCCCTCCCTTCTTCCCCCCCTCTCTCTCTCTCTCTGTCTCTCCCTCCCTTCCTCCCTCCCCCCCCCCCCCTCTCTCTCTCTCTCTCTCTCTCTCTCTCTCTCTCTCTCTCGCTCTCTCTTCTCGTCCTCCCTCCCCCTACCCCCCTTCCTTCCATCCTTTTCTCTTATTCAAGAAAGGATTTTGTGAATCAATCAAATTGGCGAGATTTTTTTTTTTTTTTTTTTTTTGGGGGGGGGGTAGGGTAGGGGGGGTGGCATGGAAGAGATATAGGAGCAGCGGAGGAGAATTAGGGGAAGGGGAAAATTGGAGGGGAAATAAGGACAAAGAGGAAAAGAAAAGAATGTGAGGTTAAAGAATGGAGAATATTTTTTTTTCTTTTTTTTTTTTCTTTTTTTTAATGTGACAAGAGGAAAGAAAAAGACGGAAAATAAGATGTAGTGAAATTGATGTTCGGGTAAAGAGTAAGTGAAGAAAAAGGAAAAAAATGATTTCCAAAGAGGAGAAGTAGGAGGTGGAAAAGAAGAAAAATAATAATAATAAGAAGAAGAAATGTAGAAAGAGGAAAAGAACAAGAAAAGAACAAGAAAAGACAAAAAGGAAGAAGAATAAGAAAGAAAAGAAAAAGAAACAGAAGGGGAAAAAAAGAGGAAGAAAAGAAAATAAGAAAACGAACTGTAAGGAGAGGAGGAAAAGGAAAATCACAAAGGGGAGAAGATTAAAAAAATGTTGGTAATGAGGAAAAAGGAAAAATGTATATATG
>NC_061819.1:10146605-10151605 GCF_019202785.1 Penaeus chinensis | reverse complement strand
AACCATTAGAAAGAACAAAAATACCAAAATCAGGAACAGCAACCGGGCCCAAGCGCCATCGGCTTTCACGGGCCAACAGCCGAGAGAGAGAGAGAGAGAGAGAGAGAGAGAGAGAGAGAGAGAGAGAGAGAGAGAGAGAGAGAAAAGCCCGCGCAATAGCCGTGGGGGGAGGGGGGGGTGCGGGTGGGGTTCGAGCGAGAGCAAAAATCCGGTCGGTGGCTTCGCGGGGGACCAATGGGGGGGGGGGGGGACTCCGCGAGGGGCCAAAGGGGGAGGGGGGGATGGGGCTTCGCGAAGGGCCTATGGGAGAGGGGGCTTCGCGAGGGGCCAATAGGGGGTGGGTGGGGGGCTTCGCGAGGGGGTAAGGTAGGGGGTAGGAGGGGCTTCGCGAGGGGCCAATTAGGGAGGGCGAGACCACGCGGCGCTCAATTGGCTTGCTTCCGGATCTTTCGTGGCCACTCGCTCGAACGCCGCCCTTTTCCAGCTGGGTGCCGTGGGGGGGGGGGGAGTGCGCTTGGGTGGGAGGGGAGGGAAGGGAAGGGAGGAGGGGTATGAGGGGAGGGAAGGGAGGAGGGGTATGAGGGGAGGGAAGGGAGGAGGGGTATGAGGGGAGGGAAGAGTACTGGGGTGGAATGAGAGGGGAGGGGGGAGGAGGGGAAGAGGAGGAGGGAGGAGGGGAGGGGAAGTAGGAGGAAAAGTAGGATTCGAGGGGGGGGTAGGGAATAGGGGAGATAGAAGAGGAATAGAAGTGGGGGGAAATAGGGTTGGATTATGCACAAAATAGGAGTAGGAGGGAATGGGTAGGTGGAGGGGGGAAAGGGAGTAGGAGGAACGGAAAAGGAAAAGGTGAGAGAAGAGAAAAAAGGGAGAAAGGGGCAGATTGGACCTTTCCGAATTCTGTTCAGGAATTGGGGTGGAGTTGGAGGAGGAGTTGGGGTCGGAGTGAATAAAGGGGAGTGGAGAGTTAAAGGCATATGACACGTAGTCTATGTATGGTACGGAGTTTAGTGGGAATATCCTCATCGAAATTCTTTTAACCATGAGCTTTATAACTCTTTTAATAAATTATCATTACCACCATCAGCATCATTATCATTAGAACAGTACCATCATACTATCACTATCACTGTCTGCGGGAGAGAATTAATGTAGTTTGAAACACCGAATGAAAATTTTTAAAAAAAGGTCCAGTGTGAAATTTTCTTTTAACATTTTCTTTAGTCTTTTCTTATGCTTTGATACGGAATCAAGTGCATTAGCTTTCATATCGTCAGTATAATGGAGTCCTTGTTGGAAATTATTCATTTTTACCCGAAATACTATCAACTAGACACATTTTCTCTCCTTTAGTGTGTGTTGGCCCCATCCTGTGAATATTTTTCGCCACAAAATCGCAACCCTTTTGTATTCCATTTAAATTCCTTTAGGCGAAAACACAAAGTGGAAGGGACCGTTTAATGATATTTGACAGTGTGGACGCCGACGCATATAGAGAGATAAAGAGAGAAAGAGAGGTAGAGAGAGAGAGGGGGAGAGGAAGAGAGAGAGGGGAGGGAGGGAGGGAGGGAGAGCGAGAGAGAGAGGGAGAGGGAAGGGGACGGGGTTTATGTGTACCCACACACACACACACACATACACACACACACACACACACACTTACACACACACACACACACACTCACACACACACACACACACACACACACACACACACATATATATATATATATATATATATATATATATATATATATATATATATATATATATATATGTGTGTGTGTGTGTGTGTGTGTGTGTGTGTGTATGTGTGTGTGTATGTATATATATATATATATATATATATATATATATATATATATATTTATATATATATATATGTATATATATATATATATATATATATATATATATATATATATATATATATGTATGTATCTGATAGAAAAACCCACAATGTAAAACTATTTTTCTACCATAGTATCAACACGGTTTTCACCATTCATATATATATATATATATATATATATATATATATATGCTTATGTTTATACATATATATATAGAGAGAGAGGGCAAGATATATACACACACCTATCACTCTATGCCATTTTGCTTGAGCGGGGGAAGGCAAAAGGGGGGTGGGCACTGCTGACGTGAGTAGGGGGTGGAAGGGCAGGAGGGGGAGGGGGCTAAAGCAGCCGATATGGGCTGCAGTGTTGAGGGGTAATTGAGTATTGATGGAGGCACTGGATGGCACTATGCACTCACTCCCCCCTTACCCCCCCCCCCCTCCATCCTTCCCTTCGGCGCTCTCCCCGCAGCCACTCAACAGGTGGGTGGGAGGAATCGCATATTGACGTCTGTCTGTCTGTCTGTCTGTTTGTCTACCTACACCTCAATCTTCACGGCCGTTTTTCGTTAGCTCTGTTTGTTTCTTTTATAAATGCCATCCCTTATCATCCTCATCTCCCTCACGGCCGCCTATCCATTCATCGAAAATCTGCAATTATTACTCTTATCACCTACCGCCCATACCCACAACCCACGATATCCACCCTTTTCAACCCGCAATCCTCACCCCACAAGCTCACAAGCCTATCTATCCACCCACTCCACCCACTCCACCCTATCTTCTAGAGGAAAACTTTAGCAATGATACTGAACACTCCACCTAGCTGGATCTGGCTTAAAGTAACGGTGTCAAGTGCGGGGAGAAAGGGAGGGAGGGAGAAAGGAAGAAAGGGAGGGAGGGAGGGAGGGAGAAAGGGAGGGAGGGAGGGAGAAAGGGAGGGAGGGAGAAAGGGAGGGAGGGAGAAAGGGAAGGAGGGAGGGAGGGAGGGAGAAAGGGACGGAGGGAGGGAGAAAGGGAAGGAGAGAGGGAGGGAGGGAGGGAGGGAGAAAGGGAGGGAGGGAGGGAGAAAGGGAGGGAGGGAGGGAGAAAGGGAGGGAGGGAGAAAGGGAGGGAGGGAGGGAGGGAGGGAGAAAGGGAGGGAGGGAGGGAGAAAGGGAGGGAGAGAGGGAGGGAGGGAGGGAGGGAGAAAGGGAGGGAGGGAGGGAGAAAGGGAGGGAGGGAGGGAGAAAGGGAGGGAGGGTGGGAGGGAGTGATAAAGATAGCGATTGATAGATAGATAGATAGATAGAGAGAGGGAGACAGAGAGAGGGGGGAAGGGGGTCCGTGGGCGCCATGAGAAAGAGATAGGCAGATAAGCAGGTAGCCAGACAGACAAGTAGACAGACAAAGAGAGAAATAGAGGGAGAAGAAAGAAAGACTGAGAGAGAGAGAGAGAGAGAGAGAGAGAGAGAGAGAGAGAGAGAGAGAGAGAGAGAGAGAGAGAGAGAGAGAGAGAGAGAGAGAGAGAGAGAGAGAGAGAGGGTGGGCGAGGGTCCGTGGGCGCTGGAGATACCATGCAAGCTCGATGCTCTACAGGAGAGTGACAAGTGGAATGGATCGATAAACCAATATAGATATAGGACTGTCAATACCTACTTTCGTGCATATATGTCTATAGGCATATACAAGGATGTGTGTCTTTGAATAAGTACATATGTATTGATCATATATTTGTATGCATATTTATATTTATATATATAATATATATATATTATATACATATATACATATTATTATAAATATTATATAATATATATATATGTATATATTATATATATATTATATATAACACACACACACACCATACGCCACCACACACAACACACACACACACACACACAACCACACACACCCACACACACACACACACAAACAAACTTATATATATATATTTTTATATAATATATTATATAATTTATTAATATATATATATATTAAATATATATATATATTTTATGTATTTTTTATACATATGTATATATGTACATATATAAATTCATATATATATATATTTATTTATATATATATTTATTTTTTTAGAGCCTATATATAAATATATATATATATATTTATATACAATATTATATATGATGTGTGTGTATGTGTTATATATATATATTTATAATTTTTTATATTATTTATATATGTATATATATATTATATTTATATATACACACGACACACACATACCACACACACAACACTTACACACACACACTACACACATTACACACACACACAATATATATATATATATATTATTATATATATATATATATAATATAATATATATATATATAATAATAATATATATATAAATATTTGTATATATATATATATATATATATATATGTATTTATATACATATGTATATATGTATATATGTACATATATGAATTCATATTATATATATATATATATATATTTATATAAATTAATATATATTTAAAATATGTATATATTTATATTTATATAGAGCCTATTATATATTTATATATATATATATATATATATATACAATTATCTATGATGTGTTGTGTATGTGTGTATTTTATATATATATATATTTTTTATGTATGTATGTATGTATGAGTGTGTATATGTTGTATGTATTTTATATATATATATATATTTATATTTTCTTATACACACATATATATAAATTTGTATTATGTTATTAAATGTATATATATAATATATTATATATATATATATATATATATAGGATATATATATATATATATATATCAAATTTGTCTATATATGGTGTGGTGTGTGTGTGTGTGTGTGTGTGGTGTGTGTGTGTGTATGTGTGTTGTGTGTGTGTAGGTAAATATATTTTTATGTATGTATGTAGTTAGTTATTCATACATTAATAAATATATCTATATATATATTATATTATATATGTTTTATATATATGACATTCATTTAATTATATATACATTTTTATATATATATATATTTATTTATTTATTATTATATATATACATGTTTTTTCATATATTATAAAAAAAAAAAAAAAAAAAAACAATAATAAATTTATATATACTTTATATATAAATTATTTATTAATTAATATATATGCAAAAAAAAAAATTAACCA
>NC_061819.1:10131605-10134105 GCF_019202785.1 Penaeus chinensis | reverse complement strand
GAAAGAATAAGCAATAAATGAAGAAAGAATAAGCAATAAATGAAGAAAGAATAGGCAATAAATGAAGAAAGAATAAGCAATAAATGAAGAAAGAATAAGCAATAAATGAAGAAAGAATAGGCAATAAATGAAGAAAGAATAAGCAATAAATGAAGAAAGAATAGGCAATAAATGAAGAAAGAATAAGCAATAAATGAAGAAAGAATAAGCAATAAATGAAGAAAGAATAAGCAATAAATGAAGAAAGAATAAGCAATAAATGAAGGAACAAGCAATCAACCAAATAAGGACACGAACCAAATTAAGGAATTCTCACGCCAGCCACAAATCACGCCCACGTATTGTATAGTTCTCCTTGCCCCATTAAAGCTTTCTCCCTTCCCCTTCTCTTGCCCCTTGCCCCTCCTTCTCCCTCCCCCCCCCCTCCCATCAATCCTTCCCTCTTTATTCTCACCTCTTTCACCCCACCCCCCTTCCGTGGGAAATCCGATTTCTCCTTCCCCTTCTCCACCCCCCCTTGCCACTTAGCACTCCCTACCCCCCCAACCCGTCACCCCTTCATTCACGCATCTTTCCCTCCACTCATAACCTCCCTACCCCCCAACCCCCCATTGTCATCTCCGTATCACCCTCCCTTTCACACCCCTACCCACACCCCTGCCACCCCTACCCCCCCTTTCTCTCCCCCCAATGAACCCTCCGCTCGTCCCCCCCCCCCCCCCTCCCTCTTTCTCCCCTTTTGCCCCCTCCTGTGACGCACGTGGGACAAGCAAGTTTAATTTCGGCTCGGCAAAAGATCTCGAGATGGAGTCATATTCTTAAACTTCTTCGGGGATCATGGCGACGCCGGGGAGCAGATTGAGGGGGGAAGGGGGGGGGGAGGTGGTGGAGTTAGTGGAGAAGGAGGAGGAATAGATTGGGGGGGGGGGAAGTGGTGGAGTTAGTAGAGAAGGAGGGAAGAGGAGAAGGAGGTGGCGGAGTTAGTGGAGAAGGAGGAGGGAGGGGAGGAGGAGTTAGTGGAGGAAGAGTTAGTAGAGGAGTTAGTGGAGGAGGAGAAGGAGGAGGAGGAGGTGGTGGAGTTTGTGGAGAAGGAGGAGGTGATGGATTTAGAGGGAAGGGGGAGGAAGGGGAGGAGGGGAAGGAGTTAGTGGAGAATGAGGAGGGGAAGGTGTAGGTGGTTGGGTAGGAGGAAGAGAAGCCGCTGGAGGAGGCGGTGGTGAAGGATTAAGTGGTGGCGGAGGAGGAGGTGGTGGAGTGGGAAGAAAGTGGTTGGAGAAAGTGGCGTTGATAGAGAAAATATGGAGGCTGTGGAAAGGGAAGAAAGTAATGTTGATGGAGAAAATATGGAGTTGGTGGAGTTATTGCCGGAGGAGACAGTGGAGTAGGAGGAGGCAGCGGACCACGAAGTTGGATGCAAAAAGCGGTGGTCGCGATGGTCTCTGCGGTGGTCTCTGAAGTGGTTGAGGAGGGGAGATGGCGAGCGGTGAGTGAGGGAGAGAAGGTGGCGGAAAAGAGGACGAAGAAGTGATGGCGATGATGGAGAAAGTGGTGGGGGATTGTAAGTGATGGAGCAAAGTGTGCGAACAAGGAGGAGGCGAAGGTAGTGGCAACGGAAAGTGGATAATAGTAGAAACAGTCCGATAACTAAGGCAATAACGAAGAAGGAAAAGGTGACAGAGACGTTACTGGAGGAGGAGAAGTAGAAGGAAACGTTACTACTGGAGGAGGAACATAAAGGAGGAGGACGAAGAGGCGACGGTCAGTGGGGAATAAAAGGATTACAGAGCTGTGATTCAAGAGGACGACGGTGGAGGAGGTGTATGTAGGTGGAGGAGAAAAAGGACGAGAAGAAGAGGAAGAAGGAGAAGGAAGAGCAGAATGAGGAAGAAGAGGAGGAAAGGGGAAGTGCCATAGGCGAGGCAAAGGCGGAAGCAGGAGACGGAGGAGATAAGAGAAGAGGAGGTGAACTTGTAAAAGAAGGAGGGAGAGGAGAGCGAAGAGGAGCACGAAAGAGAGGAATGTTGATGCGACCTTTGCGAGGGAAGAATATGATGATGCAGCAGAATAAGAGGAGAAGAAGGGGAGGAAAATAAAGCCAGAAAGAGAGAGAGAAGAATATGAATGAAAGGGAAACGAAGTTAGAAAGAGAGAGAGAGATAGACGAGGATAAAAAGGAGAAAAGATAAAGGAAAGCATACAGATAGAGAAAAGGACGAGGAGAAGAAGGAGGCAAAGATAGGGGGAAATGGAATAGAAGAGAAAATGGAGGAAGGAGAAAAGGAGGCATAAAGAGGGAGAGAAGGAAGAAGAGGCAGGCAGTGAGAAGGGGGAGCTGGAAGACGGAGGAGGAGACGGCAGAAGAGGCGATAAAGGGAGAAAGAGAAGGTAAGGAGATGAAAAAAGGACAAAGATGAAGAATAGGAATAAGAAGGAGAAGAAGGAAGAAGACGAGGAGAAGGAGGAGAGGGAGAGGAGGGGAGGGAGATGGTAGAAAAGGAAG
>NC_061819.1:10109105-10114105 GCF_019202785.1 Penaeus chinensis | reverse complement strand
ATTCGCAATTGATTCTTTTTTCTTTCTTTCCTTCTATCTTTACATCTTGAACGAATTTTCTTTCTTGTCTATCTTTATGTGCTGTTTACTCTGACCCTCCCTCTATCTACTTGTCTATCTCTTTCTCTCTTTCTTTCCCTCTCTCTCTCGCTTTCCCTCCTTCCCCTCACCCCTCCCCTTCCTTCTCTCCCAAAACAACCGAAATCAGCCAAGCGCACTGAGAGCCAAGTACCCTCGGCCAACATCGAGTGAAGCATTGAATAGCCAAACGACAAGGATAGAGAAGGGGAAAATAATGGGGGAAGAAAGAGGCTAAGGGAGTCCACATTGTTCCCCGCCACAAGAAAGGTGAATAAAAAAAAAGTAAGAAAAAAGAAACTTTGAACATCTTGAACAGCAGTAAAGCCACAGCGACAGATCAAAGGTGGCGGGAACGGGGCGCGCTTTAGAATCCGACGTTGCCACCACAAAGTATATGGATTTTCCTGCCTCTTACGTTTAACGGCTAATTGCTTGCTTCAGGTATTTGTGTTTCTCGCGTGTGTGGAGGGTATCGATAGTCTTTCGTTGTATTTTATTTAAGTGACTCATTTTTTTCACTATGGCTGATTCTCTCTCTCTCTCTCTCTCTCTCTCTCTCTCTCTCTCTCTCTCTCTCTCTTTCTATTTATCTACCTATATGTAAATTTGTACACACATTCACACATTTACACAGATGATTGTGTGTGTGTATGATTTGAGCTCACGCTGTAGCGATCTTTGACCCTCTATAAACCTCTCCCATTCTCTCTCATTTTCAATCATCAATATAATATATACTCTCACTTTCAATCAGTAATCGCTAGACTGTAATATACCTCTCAGCAATGTTATTATAGGCCATATTATCAAGACGTCGGCTGTAGTGTCTGGCCAATAACAAATGATCGCCGAGCCTTTGGAAACCGTTATGGAATCAATCTGCTGCAACTCCTGCATCTCTCCCTATATCGCACAGCTTCCCAGTCTGCAAGGTATCCCATCCCTATGGCAACTTGACCAAAGGGGGATGCAGTGGTTCTGTACCGATGGGAGGATCAGACCAGATCAGATTTGGCGCAATGCGAACCACCGAGACAGTGAGCCAAACCTCGAATGCTCGAATCCTTAGTCAGTTGATGAATGGCTCTTTGAACTGTGTATTGGTTTAGGTCTCTCCCTACTCACGGCATTCTGTCAGTCGTTAGCCTTCGTGGTGATTTTTTTGACCGCTAGTCGAGAATGAAGGAAGGAACTGTTACAGTGTTTAGTAATGAACGGTGGCCGGTGCTGATGAAGGTGAGGGTGATGAAGAAAAGTAAGATAGAGGAAAAAACGGAAAAGTAAAGATGAAGAAGAAAATGATGGAGGAAGAAAAGAAGAAAACTACATATAAATACTTTTTTTGATATATGGACGAGTAATCTGAATAATATTAGATACGATTTAGCTTTTTTTTCCCAATGAACAGACATATAATCAAAGACTATAGCGCTCTGAATTGAGGTAACTGTAATTTATTTGAAATATAGTTGATTACATATTTAATGATACGTCCAGTGCTTGGATATCAGCAATATATTAACTTTACTGTCTTCCAACCAGCAGCGTCAAGTATCGCCGCAATGCCTTCACTGCCAGCGGCCTTCTGTGAATTCCTGTTTGATTAAGTGTAACAGGAGGATCTGCCAGTTGCTCCCTTGCTTAATACTCCGAGATGTCAAAAATTATAGGGACTAATTTAGTAGTGAATATCATAAGCTGCACATTTTATCAAAATTGTTTTGTATTGCAGATAAGTACTTTTCCCCATAGGAATATATTTCACTAATATTTTTTAAGACACTATAGAAAGTATTTAACTTTAACATCATCAAAACTAAATGAGTTATATATAAATTGTGGCTGCATTTATATAATTTCAGAATTAATTAATTTTGCATACACCGTGTGTGTGTGTGTGTGTGTGTGTGTGTGTGTGTGTGTGTGTGTGTGTGTGTGTGTGTGTGTGTGTGTGTGTGTGTGTGTATGCGTGTGTGTGTGTGTATGCGCGCGCGTGTGTGTGTGTGTGTGTGTGTGTGTGTTTCCTCCCTATGTATGCTTGATCTCGAAAGTTAAAATGAATCCCAGAGTTCTGCCGCCGTGGAAAACCCTTTCATGTGACATCAATGATACAACATTCAGCAAAATACAAACTTAAAACCTAAGACCTCCAAAAAGAAAAAAAACGTAAGAAAAGAATGAGAGAAGAAGATCGGAAGCGAAAAAAACTGTATAAGGAGACAGAGGAGGTATGCGAGAGGTGGAAGGAACGTGAGAGAAGGAAATAGCCCGAGTGCTTCTTGTGGTAAAGGGATAGGCATGGAATGTGGACCGAGGGAGTGGGTGAGATGAAGGATATAATACGAGAAGGTGTAAGAGGGATAAGCGATGTTGTTCCTCGTCTCCGGATAGATTCAGAGTGCTTTATGTTTGCGTAGGCATAGGTGTGTGCCTTATGTGTCCAAAAGATAATTGAACAATCACGGTTTGATCTCTTGATTAAATTTTGCCGGGCGGATTGATCTCCAGTTTGTAAAATGTATTTAGTGAGCAGAGAAGCCATGTTGCGACTCTGTTGTAAATGAATTTCAAGAAATCGGGAGAGGGGAGAGAGAGAGAGAGAGTCAGTGACAGAGAGAGAGTCAATGACAGAGAGAGAGAGAGAGTGAGAGAGAGTCAGTGACAGAGAGAAAGAAAGAGTGAGAGAGAGTCAGTGACACAGAGAAAGAGAGTGAGTGAGAGAGTCAGTGACAGAGAGAGAGAGAGAGAGAGTAAGAGAGAGTCAGTGACAGAGAGAAAGAGAGAATGAGAAAGAGTCAGTGACAGAAAGAAAGAGAGAGTGAGATAGAGTCAGTGACACAGAGAGAGAGTGGGAGAGAGTCAGTGACAGATATATATATATATATATATATATATATATATATATATGTGTGTGTGTGTGTGTGTGTGTGTGTGTGTGTGTGTGTGTGTGTGTGTATGTATATACAGAAAGAGAGCAAGTGGAAGTGCCAGAGAGAGAGAGAGAGAGAGAGGCACGAGGAGGAAGTGGAGGAGGGGGCTGAGCAGGGTGGGAGGGAGTCAGAAGCAGGGGTCAGAGGCAGAGGACAGGGAGGCACACGATCCCAAGTAATCGGATTATAAGAGTCCTTAATTAAGCGATACTGTCATAGTGATCAGGAGGAACCGGAAGGCCAGAGACCCGCGTGCCTGTGCTGGACCCCCCCCCCCTCCCCTACTACCCTTGGGCCAGCCCTCCCTTTCCCTTCCCTCCCTTCCTCTTCCCTGCCTCGTCCCCCTTCCCATCCTCCTCTCCCATTCCCTCCCTCCCTCGCTTTCCTTTCTCCCTTTCCCTTCCCTCCGTTTCCTCTTCTTCTTCCCTTCCCCTTCTCTCCCTTCCTTTCCCTTCCCTTCTTCCCCTCACTCGCTTTTACTCCCTTTCTCTTTATTCCCCTTCACCGCTTCCCCTTCCTCTCCCTGCACCCGCTCCCCTCCCTTCCCTCTAATCTCCTTCCATTCCTCTTCTCCCCTGCTCTCCTTCCCCTCCCCTTCCCTCCCTTTCCCCTCCAGCGCACCCTTCTCTTCCCCTTCCCTGCCTTCCCTTTCCCTCTCCCTGTCTTCTTTCCTTGACTCCCTCCCCTCCCCTTCCCTCTCTTGCCTCCCCCTTCTCTAACTCTTCCTCCTCCTCCTCCTCCTCTTCCTACTCCTCCTCCATCCTTTCCTCCCCCCTCCTCCCTTCTCTCCCTCTCCTTCTCCTCCTTCTCCTTTCTCTCCTCCTCCCCTTGCCTTCTTTCCTTCTCTTCTTCTTCCTCCTCCTCCTCCCTCCTCTCCTTCTTCCTCCTCCTCCTCCCTCCTCTCCTTCTCCTTCTCCTCCTCCTCCTCCTCCTTTCTCTCCTCCTCCCCCTCCCTTCTTTCCTTCTCTTCTTCCTCCTCCTCCTCCTCCCTCTTTCCTTCTCTCCTCCTCCTCCTCCTCCTTTCTCCCCGTCTCCTTTTCCTCTTCCCTTCTCTCTTTCTCCTGTCACCCCTTACCACTATCCACCCCTCACCCCTCACCCCCACCCCCACCCTTTATCCCATCCGTCCCTCCCATACTTTACCCCCCCCCCTCCCATCCTGCCTTCACCCCCTCTCCCTCCAATCACCCTAATTCCTCCCCTTCCCCCTACCCATCCCTTCACCCCTCACCCCCACCCTTCACCCCTTACCCCCCCCACCCTTATCCCCTCCCCTTCTTCCACAACCCATCCCTCCCCCTCATCCCCCCCCCTTTAACCCCCCTCCTCCCCCCGTTTGTATGGCTGACCTTCCCTTCAATGATATTCGTCCGGATGCTCTCGTTTAATCGATTACAAATGGAAATACGAAAAAAAAAAAAATAACGAACATCATTATCTTTATTATGATAGGAATGATTATCACTATTATCATCATTACTATTGTTATTAATGTAATTATCATTAGTATTATTAGTATTATCAATATCATTATTGTAATTCTATTATCATTATTATTATCATTGTTATTATCATTATTATTATCATTGTTATTATCATTATTATCATTATTATCATAGTTATTACTGTTATTATTGTTGTCATACATTTCACTGTTATCATTTTTATTATCTTTATTATTATAATCATTATCATAATGATAATAATTATAATAATAATAATTATTATTATTGGTATCGTTATTATCATTATTATTATCATTATTATTAATACTATTATTATTATTAATATTATTATTATTATCATTATTGTTTTGTTGCTGTCATTTTCATTTCTGTTAATATCATTATTATTATTATCATTATCATTATTATTATTACATTATTATTATTATCATTATTGTTATGATCATTATTATTATCATTATTGTTATTGCCATTAATATCATCCTCATCATCATCATCATCGTCATCATCATCATCATTATTA
>NC_061819.1:10096605-10104105 GCF_019202785.1 Penaeus chinensis | reverse complement strand
TGCAAAATTTAGAGTACATTTTAGCAGATCTTTACTTGGACTTAGACTATTCAAGTTGCATATATTATTTCAGACTTGTTATTTGAAAAAGCTTTTTTCTTTCTTTCTTTCTTTTTCTCTTTTTATTATTGTTTTCTTTATATTTTCTTAAATTAGTGTCAGATTTGGTATTAGTTATACAGTTAGAATTTCCTGAGTGATCCATTTTGCACTCAACATTATATATTAGAAATTTTGGGAAAAAAAAAACAGAAATGAATAGAAAAAAGGAAACTCATTTTGTTTTATTCAACTAGAATTGTTAGATTGCCAGACTCCATTTTTTGTAAAACAATAAAATAAGCATTACTTTTATTTATGTTCCAATTGATAATTTATGTTAATTTATGATAAAAAAAACTATAATGATATTTAACTCATAGAAACTGTCCTTTTAATTTTGTGTGATTTTTCAGTTATACTATACAAGTTTTCCATGATATAATGTATCTGGCCATATTTCAAACTTTGGCATTCTAATGAAGAGGAAATTGAAATACAAATTATCATACATGGATGTTAAAAAAATACAGCTGCAGTAAATGAAGGAATTAAATGTATATGTATAAACCAATAGATTATACACATATTTGAAATTTCTTGAAAATCTGTCATTGTATTCTGAATATAATTTCTTGAAAATCTGTCATTGTATTCTGAATATTTTTCAATTCCTTCATTATGTTTTCAGTATTGGAGACACGTCATGCATCTTTACACCAAAACCTCTGTTGTTATCCTCATTTCCACAACTAGGTTTATGACAGGGGGCTTAATATCACCGTAACTGAACACTGAATAGCCGTGCAGATAATCATCTCCCGGTGTTTCCTAATTTGACATGAAATAACCAAAGATAGATGGCAGTGGTGAAGGCTAGCTCGCGACATTAGCCTGTGAAAGCTTTTAGTAAAAAGAACTTGGTTTAGTAATTCCAAATAGTCTAATTATGGCAAGTTAGTATAGACATTTAATACAGTAACATCTGAATGTAACTAAGTTGGTGTGATAGGTTTATATATGGCTTTACTCATAATGACTGTTACAAACATTCTTCTGTCTTCAGTTTCCCAAATTTATAGTATTCATTCTTTTCGAGTAATGACGCAATCTCTGTCCCTGATTATTAAAGCCTCTCATATCCCCACAAAATCATACACGAATTGATTGTCAGAATATTTAATAACCATTTAGAATTTCAGAGTTGAAGAGGAAAAAATTTATAATGGCCAGTTCTTGCTAATTAAAGCACAGAAATAATATATTAATTACTCAGTCAAATATCCTGATACCAAATTGTTGTTGCAGTCCAGAAATTAAAAGACCAAACCTTAGATGTCAAAATGTTTTTTTGGAAAAAGCCAAAAATAATGGAATCAAGACCATAAGAGAATATTAAGCCCTATGCAGCAACTCCTGAGAATAAGCAGGAAATGTGATTTTGTTTACCTTTTTTTTTTTTTTTTTTTTTCTTCTTCTTTTTTTTACATGAGTAAGCATTGCATTATTGTTATTATGGGTATTGGTTGTATGATTATTAGTTATTAGTATTCCTTTTATTCCTGTTATTATTATTAGGTACATAGATAGAGATAAATTTATACATATATATGTGTGTGTCTGTGTGTGTGTGTGTGTGTGTGTGTGTTGGGGGGGGGGGGGTTGGCAAGAAGTTGTCAGCCAGTATTTTGCATGTGTGTATTTTTTTTTTTTTTTTTTAATATACTCTACTTTTACTTTACTTTATATGAAGGTAATACAGTGAACACCCAAAAGGCATGATAGGGAAATAAGGTAAATGTTGAACAATAGCACAATCTGTTACTACTTTTGATAATCTCAGTTACTGAGATGATCATTTTCATTCATGGAAGAAGAAAAAAGAGCTATATGGCAAAAAAACTGGCAACTTACTCGTTGTCACTCCCTTCTTTTGATACAAAATTGCATACATATAATTCATATGCATATTTAGCCTTTTTTTTCTCTTTGTTTCTTTCAATTTTCACAAACTGTTGTCACTATCTCATCATCGACACTTCATGGTAACTAATTCATCATGTCTTGCAAATTGCAGTGATGATGTCGGGCGAACCAGACTACGAAGCGGCCGTGGGGCTCATCAGACACCTGCCAACAGAGGAGCTCCGAGACTTGGTCAATAACGATGACAAGCTGGCAGAGCTCATGAAAGACCTTCCACAGGTGAGCCTTCTTGTACAGAGTCCTTCAGGTCGTTGTTGACTTTCTTTCTGTTCTGCCTTTTTTTTTTTTTTTTTTGTGTGTGTGTGTGTGTGTGTGTGTGTGTGTGTGTGTGTGTGTGTGTGTGTGTGTGTGTGTGTGTGTGTGTGTGTGTGTGTGTGTGTGTGTGTGTGTGTTTTTTGAGGTCTAGAGAATTGATATAAATAATGATTTTGTTGATGTAACCATTGAGTGTTACACAAATTTTGGGTAAAAAAAAGTTGTATAAACTAATTTGAAGTACTGATAAAGAATAAGACTGCTATTCTTCTAATATAAAGATGTCATGTCATGTATAAGAAAGGAGACAATAAAAACAAAAAATTAAGCATAGAAAAGCCCAACACAGAAAGTACTTTATACAGTTTTTGCCTCTTTAACTGAAATTTATTCCCATCCTTTATTGTAAAAAGTGTCTGATGCAGTGACTACCTCATTTGCTGATGGTTGTTTGTATTATTCATCACAGGAAGGAGTTAGTGCAACATGTACCTTACCATAATCCATTCATAATTCTCTCCTTGTTTTTGCCACAGATGAAGAACCTGGCCAGCGAACAGGAGATGCTCTTGGCAGCCAACAAGTCTTTAGCTGAGTTCAACCTTTCGCTGGAGCCCAAACTCTCACAGGTATTGTCAGTTGCTTTCTGGCGATGCTGGTTTTAGGTTATGATGGTTATAGTAAAGAGAATTGGGAAAGAAAGAGATTAGAAAGGAATGTTTATAACTTTCCAGAAACTTCAGTGACATACTAATGAACTTTAATTTGTTAAATGCTGTCATTCTTTTGTGTTACAGGTCAGGGAATTTGGGGTTTCAGTAGTATACATGTTACAAATACAGGAAAAGAGTGTTAGCAGCGAGGAATTCTATCTGGTGTTAATGTGTAGTTCAGCCATCTTTGCAAATTTCTGGCTATTTATCATGATATTTATTTTTATTTCACCAGGCTAAACAGAACCTAATTGCAAAATATGAAGAAGCTGCCAAGCTTTCAGAGGATGTCAACACCATGAAGGGAGAAATTGGTAAGTGTTATTCAGCACATATTTGTGAGTTTCAGTCCTGTATTTCAGTTATGAATACGTAGAGAAAGCTGAGAAGGTTGCTTCCAACATATTACAGCTATCTTGATTCACTTGTGTACCAATAGGAGTCTGTTTTGCTACTTGTTGCTGCACACAAAACCAAATCATAAATAGTATTTATTCTGAAATTGGCAAAAAAAGAAAAAAAAACTTTGATCTGAGACGGTACACTTATCAAAGTACTGCAATCTTATATAAGCTCATGACCATTATCCTGTATCTCAAAAAGAACTGATTGTGAGGAGGAACTACAACCTTTTGTCATACTAGGGCCCATGAAAGGTGACTCAAGCCTTTGTGGAGCCAAGACCAGAGTATGAGGGATGTCCCTAAATACTTTTGATATTTGTCAATGCTTGGTCATTTCCACAGTGAGTAATTTTCAGTATAATAGTCAGTGAACATGATATGATTACCAATGACTTTTTTTTTTTTTTTTTTTTTTTTTTTTTTTTTTTTTTTTTTAAACTGAGCCTCCTTGGGAGTCCCAAGTTGCTATACATTCACCTATGCCTTAAATCTGCCCAGCTGCAAGCACACACACACACACACACACACACACACACACACACACACTTAAAGGAAATGACATCTTTTTGTACTTTTCAATTCTTGATATTGTTACAAAATATGTGTATATTTATTTTATTTGTAATATTTTTTCTTCTTTTCCTCTTTCTTAAGGCATATCCACTGTAGAGAATCACTGTTAATTATTTCACTCACTTTACATAAAATAGCATGTGAAAAGCAAAGTTGCCCCCAATTAACTCAGGCAAAACTATTTTCTTGATAATTTGTCTGTTATTACTGATCTCCCAGTTACCAATGATCTTATTGCAACAGCTCTTAGAATACCTGCAAATAGGAATGCCAGATTCCCCATAAGTAGCTATTTTCATTTTTAACCCATTCTGTGTACTGTTTTCATTAGTACAAATAGTTGATTTCTATTATTAAATAGAAATTTGAAAAGCCATTTTCTTTGGAAGGAGAATATTAACAGGATACCACATTACTGACACAGCAGAGAGATAAACAAACAGCAAAAAGTTATGTCAAATGGTTTTCAAAGCTGCCAGATAATGAGGCTGTTAGTTTAACATTGATAGTATTTTGTAATGTAGTTTGGGTCATTCTACAGGAAACTTGTATATGAGAGGAAGTGCCCCCCCCCCCCTCCCCCACACACATTTTGTAAAAGTATGAAAGACTGATGTCATTTTCACTAGCCCAAATAATAATTATAACAAAATAATAAATAGATAAATAGAATCTGAACCCTACTCATTTTTGACATGTTGCTTAAACCCCAATTTTGTTTCAGTTGGCCATATGCAGTTTTTGTGTTGTATTTGGCCATATACACTTTATTTCAAATATACTTTTATGGGATGTGCTCCAGCAAGCCGTATATACTTTTATGTAGGGTGTACTTTTTTCTGATTGACTATGAAAAATTGTATTACATGAAAAAATAAGACATTATCTTAAGCAACATGTCCTGCAGTTCCTAGAATTATATATCTTTTGTTTTTGATAAGATAGGAATATTTCCTCATCATTTTGTTATTTTATAATCTCATGAATTTAAACAAGTAAAAATACTTCCAGCAATGAATTCAGTAGCTAGTATAGTTTCTTCATTTCATCTCCATTGGTTATTCTTTTTTTTTTTTTCTTTCTTTTTCTTCTCACAAAGTATAAACCAGTTACCACCATGTGCTGCCCAGGATGGCATGTATGTACATACCATGCCCACTGTGAGATTAGTTTATTAATTGGCTTTACACATAGATGACTCCACAAGTGCTCAGTCACCAAGTAGTCAATTACTAGTACTATCTACCTCACCTGTTTACCCTTTTCCTTGATTTTCAGATATATTCTCTTTTATTAGATATTTTTATAAGTAAAATTAATAATATTATAATTATAATTTCTGTAACATTAACATCAGTAATGATATTGTTTTATTGATAAAACAGTATCTCAGGAAACTTGAGGAAAGGTGAAATCAGGCGAGGTCACCAGGCCTTCTAATTGACTCTTATGGTGCCATATGTGAGTAGAGACATTTCACAAAACAAAACTATAGTTAATACATTTTACCAGCTGCAATGGGCTAATATTTGGGGGTAGTTTAGTTTGTTTTTTTGTGTGTGTGGAACCTGATCCCTCTTTCCTTTGCAGTTTTATACATATTTCATTTTCAGTGGGCAGAAAGAATAGGATCACAATTTATGTTTTATTTTATATCATGTTTACTGAAATGATAATTCACGTAATTCTACTGGGTAAAATACGGCGTATAGGTTGAAGTGTAATAACAGTTCACTTTTACTTCACTTCTTTGAATATTTTGTTATTGTCCAGATAAGTATCAGTATTTTGAATTTAAATTTTACGGCATGAATTTGCAAAGATTATTCCAAATTGCATAGAGGAAAACCAAAATAGCAAAGTTTGAGTTTATTTCAATTTAACATGGACAGAATGTTAATAGATTAGTTATAGCTAATTGGTAAGAGTGACTAGAGTTTCTATGAGGTTCCCTTGGTGTTCACGTAGCGCTCGCTCTGCCTTCACTTTGGGGATTTCTAGCTCCTTCATGATCAGCTCAACATCTTCCTTCTTGATGGACACTTTCATCAACTCTTGTTCTTTTGCCGACTGAAAAGAAAGGGAAAGATTAAATTTTCGGACAGTTCCTATGTATTACTTGATGGTGCGTATATGTTATTAGAATGATTTTTTTTATTTGAGGAATATAACAAAACAAAGCTCATAAAAATAATTAGCTAGACATACTAGAATATTATGTAGCATGAGTAAAATAAATGTCTGGTCATAAGCTCGTGTGACTGCACCTTTAATTTACTCATATTACCTTTATCTATTTATATATCTATATATCTATATTTATATATCTACATATCTACATATACAAATATAAGCTGTTAGGTGCCTAATGTTGTAAATGGGGTACCAACAAGCAAGTTACAAATGGGCAAACTCCATCAACCTGCATTTCTGGCCACTAGCCAATTTGAAATACTTTAAATAATGGGTTAAAGACCTCACTGCCATATTTGTTGACTGAATATTTGTTTGCCCTTGTGACTAGCAAGCCCTGTTACCCCTTGACCCCTGCCTGAGAAGTTTTAAGTGATACGCCTTATGAGTGATTATGTGGCCATCCCTCTCTGTGCACTCAGTCCCATGTTATGGTAGTTTTCTAACATTCACAGTGATAAAGTATTATTACCACTAATTATTTCTTCTACACTCAATTAGAAGACCTCAACAGGAGTTCTCCGATACAAAATTAATGGGTTTTAGCCCCTCAATGACGCTATCAGATATCGCTCGGCATCACTGACTCAGGTGACTTCTGGCAGCCATCCTGTTGTTTGGCGCAGGAGTCCAATACGTGTTGCAGAAATTTCCATTTGATGCACTCTAGGGTCGCAAAGTCTCTAGCCATACTCGGCATGATGAGTCGGTTTGTTATTTGTGGCATACTCGTTTGTATCTGATTATATCTTGTGGCGATGACTGCAACTTTTTGTCCTCTGCAATATCATCTTCAATTTGCCCTAGCTTAGCGAGTCCATACAGTAAAGATTAGCTGGTTCTAAAATGTGGAATTAGTACCAACAAAACTAATTCAGTCAACCTGACCTTCCAAGTAATGACTATTAGGGCCTTAATCTGAAAATTTATGTATTGATAGAGTCAAAACATTATTGCATATGGGTCAAAATGCAGCAAAACACAACTTTAAAAATAAATTTGTATTCACCCAACCTGTGAAATTGCTAAGTCATTAATTCTAAAAATATCAAAAAAGGGAAAATATGACAGTTTCCCGTAGAATTTACATGTCAAGTAATTCCTTTCAACACGGACTCCCGAATAATAACATACCACACCGACATCCCCCTAGCAAACCACACCTGCGGGAAATCATTCACAACATTAAGAAAAAAAGAATCCTCACTCTCGTTGCTTCGTCCTGCTTCTTCACGTCGTTGATGACCGACATGAAGTTCGCGTTGGACTTGATCTCTTTTTCCTCCGCATAATTGGTCACTTTTTCCAAGTCGGCGGCACCGCTGTCGTGCTTGGCC
>NC_061819.1:10071605-10094105 GCF_019202785.1 Penaeus chinensis | reverse complement strand
CTATATGCTGTGGAGATCACAAATACAAAGTGAGAGGAAGCAGACATTTGCTGTAGCCTGATTGGTCTCTTTGAATTGGTTGATGAGGAATTTTTTTTTTTTTTTCTTGGGTTTTTTCTGTCCTTTTAGATTAATTGTTATCATTCTTCTTCTTTTTCTGAGATATGTAGAATTATTGAAGTTTATCATTGAAAAATCGGGCATGTCTTTCTATTAGGAATATACAATACATTTAACCCAGACCAGATCCTTGTATTTCACAATTTTCTGTATGATGAAGATTGATATTTAAAAGATATATCATAGATTCCATTAAATAAATGGTCACACATTTTGAATCAATGAATAATTGCATATAATGCTTTTTTGTCATCAGTCTGTCAGAATTAAACCTAGACCATATACATATTTTAATTATCATTATCCCATAAGCTGCATTAACATAAAAATATTAAAATACAATATATATATATAAACATACTTAGATAAATACATAAAATATACACATATTTGCAGATATGAATATATATATATATATATATATATATATATATATAAATAAATATATACACACACACACACGCACATATGTGTGTGTGTGTGTGTGTGTGTGAGTGCATGTGCATGTATGTATATGTGTGTATCTAAGCATTTGTACGTGTTTTTGTTATTTTTGAGTGATTCAGTTGGTTTATTATTATTATTATTATTATTATTATTATTATTATTATTATTATTATTATTATTATTACTGTAAATATTTTTTCCATGAAAAGGAAATTGCCAATTTTGCCACTTACTGTCCACAGTGATTTCCAAAGTGGGTATGTGAGTCTATGTATTAATGCATGTGTGCTCATACAGGTAAACAATGGAACTCTTCTAGCCTACAAACCATTGAAGCTCTGTAGCTTTATGCATCGAATTACCAGTCACCATCAGGGCAAATAGGAATCCTTATATGTTATCCAATACAATATTTTTAACAAGTACTGTTCTGTGTATTCCAATATAAAAAATACAATAAACTGAGTTAATGCATCAGTTTTTTTTTTCCTGATGCTATTTATAATACCAGATATTTAATTATGAAATGGTAAACCAATTCATTGAGAACTAATATTGTCAGCATATTTTTTTTTTTTCTTTATTTGCAACTTATTAGTTCAACAGCAGATAAAAAGACATTGAAAAATAATTAGAAAAAACGAGTAGATAATATGTACTTCAACACCATATATTCATGCTAGTTATCCTGTACTACCTTCACCATACATTTGTATTTTCCCAACTCTCACTGTCCCTTTCTTTCTTCTTTATCTTCTCTGGTGAATGTAGCACAAATAATGCTAATTTGTGGTTAATTGAAAAGTAGAGTCAATGTAAAGTCAGTATGTGAACATGACAGATTGGTAGAATGTGGATCATATGATCTTGTAGTTTTTGAGTTTGTCACTAATTATATTATCCAAAGGTCATATAATTTTCATTCCTTGTGTTTCAGTCAGGTATTCTTTGTACTGCTTTACTGTATTTAACCCATTGGTGTGTTGGTATGCATGTAGCATCAACATGGCTTTGCTTTATTTACACAGATGGCTTCCCAAGCACCTTGTCATCAAGGAGTCAATTACTAGGCCTACCTGACCTTTGATCGAATATTTGATTTGAGAGAGAAATGTTTATATTAGTGCTGTTAATGACATGTTAAGAATAATGATAATTGTTATAGAAATTTTTAAAATTCCCCCCAAATTCAAGGTATGTCTCTACTTGGCTTTTTCACTGAGGTAAAAATGCTTTTAGGAAGTTGGTGATTATTGACTGAACATGCCTGAATAACATTGGTGTACTTTAAAGAATTATCATCATCAACTGGTCAAGTGTTTCTTTGCATTAGTAAAGTAGAGTGGTGTATAGTCATGGACTCTTCGATGAGAAAGCTCTTATGGAGCTATATATGTGTGAAAAAAGCAAGTATGATGTTCCCAGCACCAGTGGGTTAATTTGGATGGCTTTGTGATTTACATTTCTTTCTATTTCCCTTTGGTGCCTTTGTGTTGTTTATGTAACTGAAGTTGGCTAAGAATTTCAGTGTGTGTGTGTGTGTATACATGTGTGCACACATGCACATATGCATGCATGTGTATCTTTGTCTGTCTGTTTCTCAGTCTGTTTTATGCATGAACACTAGTCACTTGTTGTCTATCAGCTCTGTTCTCTGGTGTAGACTTCAGTAGACTGTTGTCAATCTCTCTGTTAGACCTTTGTATGTTTTAAAATTTCAGCTGTACAATTAAGCTATGATTTTATTAAATTACTTTTAAACAGTTTGATTGCTATTTTGTCACTTCCTGTTTCCTTACTCTTGAAGTACTTATTTTTCCACTGGTATTACGTTATATAGCTTCTTGCCTTTTTAGTCCTTCTAACTGTTTACATAAAGTTTTTCTTTTTCAACCAAGAAAAATCATTTATTAATATTACTACTGTATGTTGCAACAGATACTACATTCAAGTACCAATGAACTGAAATTACCTAGCTTGATTTTTATGCTCTTGTAGACTTCTTAGAAATTTTATCATCATCTGTGAAAGAGAATATTACATTAATTACTTTAGCCAAAATTATAAATTATGCCTGTTTAAAAATCATGAATCCTCAATGCTTTCTATTAGAGAATGTATTAAATTCTTTCTCTCTGTTCTCCAGATTTGTACTTGAGTCAGCAGAGATTTTCATTCATCTTACAACAGTAGCATTCAAATTCTTGAATTTGCTATGACTTTATTTAAGCTGTTTTGTCACAGGAACTACTTATTCAATTTTCTGAAATAAAGAAATATGGAAAAGCAGGATGCATAAGTAGATCTGACATATAAGGTTAATTAATATTGAAGATTATTGTCAAATATGACAATGAAGTTCAACAAATTTATTCTTTCTACAGTATTGTTTTCATTCCTGTCTTTTCTCTTTTACTTAGCATGGAAGTATGATTAATTCAGAGGTCAAAATACTTGTAAACATTAAGAAGAAAAAGAAGAAATTAAGTACTTTGTCAAGGTAAAAGACATGATATTATGCTTGTTTCTTTATTTACGTACATCATGAGTATGCTATTAATATAGCATTTTATATATTTACAAGTGTGCACAGAAAACTATGCATCTTAAATTCCTGAAGGCATATAAAATAAATATTTTGATAAATAATTCTCCCTATTTTTTATACACATGATAAGTTCCAGGTTAAAAATATTTCTGATACAATCAAATTTTTACTTGTAACTATATGCATGTATCTAAAACTTACATATTGCTATAGATTAAAATTAGTTCAATGTCAACAACAAAGAAAATTTTAGCTATTTTTCTTTCACTTTATCATGATCTGAAGTGGATGAGAATGAAACTTTAATACAATAGAGCACCATGGCCACAACTAAGATATAGACAACAGACTCAGCCTTTTTCTCCTCAACAATTTCTGTCCGTGACTTCTGTAACCTCTCATAGCGCTCCTTAGCATTGGCACTGCGGGCAAAGCTGCTTTCATAATGGAGTTTAGACCACTCGTCAAAGTCATATATTGGTGTCCGCCCTGTTGCTGATGGGGCTTTCCCTCGCTTGCTCCGGGATTCATAGAACTTGGAGGAATATTCTTCTGCTTCGGCTGGCGATACAGCAACGTTCATGTTCAGTAGGCCTTTGTCGTACATCTTGCGCTTCTTGAGGTTGCCCAAGATCTCGTAGGCTTCTGTGATCTCTCGGAACATAAGGGCAGCATCTTCAGTCCCCCTATACTGGTCAGGGTGATACGTCTTGGAGAGTTTGTAGTAGGCTTTCTTTACCTGCAGTAAATTAAGGTAATTACGTTAACAAAGAAGAGGTATTATTGGAGCCATAAAAAATGATAGGTAAGACTACTTATCATTCTGTATTATGAAATAAAAATAATAATTCTTTCAAGAGCTCAGACATTTGTTGACATCTATAGTAGAAATTCATATGTAAATATAATTGTTTAAATAAATGGCAGAAACAACAGCAATGATGAAAATCAGTACTATTGCCATAATAATTATCATATCTATATATATCTATATAAGTAGGTGATGATGCTGATCATGCTAATGCTGATACTGATGACAATGATGACGATGACGATGACGATGACGATGACGATGACGATGACGACGATGACGACGATGACGATGATGACGATGACGATGATGACGATTGATGACGATGATGACTGATGATGATGATGATAGTGACTCATTCTGCACATATTATTACAGTACCTTTCATGCCCTCCCCTGCTGTCAAGGCCAAGATTGTGGGTATTGGAGGAGGGGTTACCGATGCACAATTTATATACATATGGGTAGTAGAGAGTGAAAGGAACCCCTCAATACCATGTGAAGGTATTCTGAACAATTACTACAATGTGCAAATAGTACATTTATCTTCATAATCTCCCCTGATATCACTTACATCTTTAACTTTTATGCCAAGATCGTAAATCTTACGAGATGGAAATTTCCATCCGAATTACTCAAATGATCAACACTTAAGGTTCATACCTGAGATTGTGTAGCCTTTGGCGTGATCTGGAGAATTTCGTAGTAACTCTTCTTCTTCGGGATGCTTGAGATTCGCGCTTTCTGGTGGTTGCTTGGGGTCCCAGGATATAGGCCTATACCACTCACCCCTGGTATCAGTAAAGGTCTACCGTTCTCAAGCAATGCGCGGGTGAGGCCGTTTCTTGCAAAGCTGTTCATTGCACTTTTAACTTCCGTTCTACAGATTAATAAGGTCATTATTATCCCAGTCTTCGTCAGGTCACCCAAATGACCCGACTTATTTCAACAACAATTACGCAATATTTGGGATATCGTAAATTCTCTTGAAACTGACACATTTGTGGTACTTTATCATATCTGGTTATATGAACACTAAAGATATGAGTAAAATTTTCAACAAATCCAAATATTACATAATGGCAAAGCCCGGGTGTTACTTCGTCTGCATCAGCTGTTCACAACAACACGACCCGCCATCTGGGGGCAGAAACGGCAAGCACGCGCGTTCGTATAAGGCGTTCGCGTGGCAATGAGAGAAATGGGCTTAATATATAGACTATCTGGAATGGGAAGGGGGGGGGGAGGTGGTAGATTGGACACACACACGGTCTATACTTATAAAGACCTTACACACACACAAAGTCTGTATTTATGTAGTAACACACACACACATATATATATATATATATATATATATATATATATATATATATATATATATACACATACATTTAGACATACACACACACACACACACACACACACACACACACACACACACACACACACACACACACACACACACACACACACACACACACACACACACACACACACACATGTATGTATGTATGCATGTCATCGACCAGGAGCAGTGATAAAATGTAACTCTTCATGATGTGAAAATCTAAGGGAATAAAACACAAAATAGAGTTTGGTGCTTTATTGAGAAGAATGACAACAGTTTGCTACTTGGACGATTTAATTTTCACTGACTTGTGTAAAAAGAGCCTGGCTAAAAATGTGTCCAAAGCCGTAAATATTTCGGATAACTTGGGGACTTACTATGAGCATTGGTAGATTTAACTTTTTACCTACAAGGGAGATAGAATGTCTTGCAGTGCGTTCACTTGGGCGTTTGTTCTGGATTTCTGCCGATTGTCTGTTTCTTTAAATGTGCTCTTTGGATCTTAAATCAAAAGGAATTTGCAGTAAGAAAGATGGTTAAATTTATCGGGAACTCGGTAGCAAGTTCTCTTGGTGTTCCATGCATACATTTAGATACAAATATCTAGAGATTTTGAAACGACAAGGAAGATCATGGCTTTTAGAAGGTAATTTACATATTAACCTTTTAGAGTTTAAGGCTCTGGATGCTTTGGTTATTAATTTAAATGAACTGCATATCCAAGTAAAATTTGATAACAGGATAACTGTTAGTCGGATTAACAAATATAGCGTTAATAATTTAACTGTTACGCATTCAGGAAAAAAAACGCAGATGATAGAAAGTTTTTTATTTCTGCTATACACACCCCAGGAAACATTATTTCATCGCTTATAAATTATTCACAATAAAGCATAAGAAAGGCGAATGGCAACTAAAACAAAAGCTTTTTAAATAGAATAGAACTTGTAAAGTTTAAACTCTGCAAACTAGCTTTTGCTTGCGATGCATTTGCTTAGAATTGGTCAAGAACGTTTAATTATATCTCCCCCCCTTTTTCCTTAATTGGTAGGGTCCTTCAAAAACTCGGTGCCCTCCTGATAGTTCCAATGTGACCACCAGGCCCTTTTTCACGACTCCTGGCAATGCTATCAGGGCAACCCAGGAGACTGCTACACAATGCGGATTGGCACCCCATAGCCAGAACATTGGTACTGCCATGCGGGAGATCATTGATTCTTGTGGCCTGGCCTATTTTAGGGAAAGTTGCAAAAGCGTTGGAATTTCAGAATACATTGCCCAGTTCATGTCTTTTTCAAGGGAAAAAGAACAAGGAAACAGCATTCCTTCATCCTCCGGTAATGGATTAGTTTTTGTGAATCGAGAGAAATTAATTTCTATAATCCACTTTTAAATGACAGTTTAGAATTCTTTTTTCGAACATTTAACAACAACGAGAAAAAATATCATACAGTTTAGTTGATGAGTTTCGATGTGCTATCTCTTCCATTGTCTACATTGGAGGATTACCAGTAGGACAACATCCTCTTGTTTGACACTTTATGAAGGCGGTCTATAACCTCAATCCACCCCTCCCAAGATATTTTGATGCTTGGGACCCAGAAATGTTATTGATTTGTCTCAGAAAAAATAAATGTGAGGATATGGGAATGCTGGAAAAGAAGCTGTAAGTTTTAATGATACTGTACTTGGGTCGAGGCCAAACTATCCATCTATTTGATTTAGATCATGCAATAAAAAAGTGATTCTCCAAAATATGGAACTTCCAAAAAAATAAAAAATAAAAAATAAAAAAATCAAGAATATGTAATCATATTTCATTTAAGAAACACAAGGAGAAGAATATGTGTGTTTTGTAAATTTAAAACTTGTAGGCTACCTTGAAAAAAACTAAGATTGTAAGGGAAAAAAAAAAAAAAATCCTTTGAGACACACATTGCTATCAGCAGATCAACTTTATCTAGAGGGCCTCTGGGTATCCTGAAGAAATCAGGAATTAATGTTGGTAAATACAAAGCAGCTTCCACGAGACATGCCTCAACAATCATGCCCAACGTAGGATGTCAGATAACTTAGTCATGAAACTTGCTGGTTGTTCGTGTCTACTTTTGCGACTTATTATAAGAAACCGGTCACTGGACAATGTTATCTAAGTTATCAATGTTATCTATTGAACTGGTTCTGAATCTGGCATCTTCCTGGGGGAATATTCGCGAACAGTACACTTAGGTTTAGGACAGAAAATATGGAAGGAAAGGGAACAGTTGGAAAATTTTACTCACCGAGTGTGGTGTAAATATTTGAATTGTTTCACTTAGTTCCACATTATGTCCCATATTACAGTGTCCCCTCCGCCCAGATTATATACTTGAAAAGTATTTTGTAATTCGAAGTCATTTACTCGTCCCATAAAATGTAAAGTTTGTACATTTATACTTATTTATTTAATCATTTATTTCTGCCGCGTCATCTAAAGTATTCAAAATATAGTGATAGGGTGGGGCTTGGAGGCAAAGCCCCAAGGTAAGGAAATTTTTTTTTTTTTTTTTTTTTTTGGTTCATAAGACGATGTTTGTGGATTTCTAAAACGGTTCATGATCAAAAGAAAAAAAATGTGCCGGGCAAAGGCCACATATTATGATAAAGTATTGTGGTGAGAAGGGTCAAAAGGAGTCAACGATTAGAATAAAAGGAGAGGAGGAAAGGAAAGGAAGAGAAGAAAAGACCCTGCAAAATTAGTTGAGGCGAGGGCTGAGGACCAAGGCATGGGCCCCAGTCTCCGTCATCTAAGGCCCCCACGACTAACAACGAGCAAGGGATTGGGGGTTGTGTATTTATATATTATCAGGAAATAAACTTTATTTATTCCCTTTATTTACCTTTTCCATTCTTGCCTTTTCTTTTATTTTATTAACCTTTCCAGTTATCTGGATTGAGGGATTTATTATTCCCCAGCAATCTACGGCAAATTGTGATAAGGCCGAACAGGGCAGACGACAGTAGTATAATGGTTAATGGTTAAAGGCAAAATAAATGTGCTAGACATCTAAGGTCATATAGCACTATAGTTAATGTTAGTGAAGGGTGTTTGGGTTAGTGATTAGTTGTTAAAGCTGGGTTAAGGGATTGGTGAGTGAATGGGTTAGGGTTGGGTGAGGTAATGTACAGGATTAGATCAAGTGAAGGATATATGTGCGTTTGAGGAAGGAAAACAGGTTGTCAAAGCAGAAAGTGTGAGATTCTGTAAGGATGTCTGATAAGTTGGGATGTCTATGTAGGGAGGATAGGTGGGAGGAAGTAGAGGTACGGGCTGCTTCTAAACGTGGGCATGACAATAGAATATGTGGGACTGAAAGAGGAACATTACATAAGGGACATAGGGGTGGATCGGATTGTGACATAAGATAAGAGTGTGTTAGACGGGTGTGGCCAATGCGTATGCGGGCGAGGGCCGTCTCCCAATGTCTGTTCCGATGGAATGGAGCTGACCAGGAGGAGATTGACAATTTTACAGTATGTAATTTATTAGTGTGGAGACTTGGCCAAAAAAATTGCCATCGATTATACAAGAAGGTCTTAAAGTGTGGGTAATAATCCGTGGCTGGGATATGTGAGAAACGTGGTTGGTTTGATGTGGGCATAGCAGCGTAGCGTGCTAGAGTATCTGCCTGTTCATTGCCGGGGATTCCAACATGGCTGGGTACCCAGTAAAATTTGATTGTTTTATGACGTGTGGACAGGTAGAACAACCAGTTCTGGATCTTACAAACAAGGGGGTTGGTCGTGTGTATTGACTTATTAATGAGTTAATGGGTTAATGAGTTACGGGAGTCAGTAAAAATTGTATAAGAGGAAGAGGGTAGTGAGTATGTGTTTTAAGGCAAATAGGAGTGCATACAGTTCTGTAGTAAGGACACTGGATTCAGGAGGGAGGAGGTATTTGAAAGTACGAGTTGGGAAGATTACTGCAAAACCAGAACCGGAGGTGGTTTTGGAGCCGTCAGTGTAGTGGAATACTGGAGGAATGAGTGGAGGCATGGTCATGGAAAAGGGTGAGAAGGACAGTAGGAGGAATATTTGATTTTGGTGGGTCAGGGTAGACAGAGGAGCAAATATGGGGGCAAGGTATAAGCCATGGAGGGACTGAATGGACAGAGAACGGGAGGGGTCGGAGATGGGGAAAAGGGGAATGGGAGAGGAGGTTATCCATGCGAGTGGAGAAAGGAGTAGGTAAACGTGGAGAAGAAGCAAAGGTAGGAAGTAGGGATCGTGGGATAGTTAGTTTAGTGAAGGTTAATGGTTAATGGTTAAAAGCAAAATAAATGTGCTAGACATCTAAGGTCATGTAGCACTATAGTAAATAGTTGAGTTAGGTGGTTGAGTTAGTGATTAGTTGTCAAAGTTGGGCAAAGGAATTGACGAGTAAATGGGTTAAGGTTGGGTAAGGTAATGTATAGGGGTTAGATCAAGTGAAGGATGTATATGCATTTGAGGAATGAAAACAGGTTGTCAAAGCAGAAAGTGTGAGAAGTTCTGGGAGGGATCACGAAAATCGGTCCCATTTGGCTGGGCTAAATAGATTATTTAAGAATTTTGTAGAGATGGGGGTAGTAGAAGGACGGGGGCATGTGGAAGAGGGAGTAGTGTTGAGGGAGGTAGTGTTATGGGGAGGTGGACAACAAGGTTGTAAGGTAGTAATAAGGGAGGATGGGGTAGTTGATGAAGAAGGTTGTGGGGCTTAATGGTTAATGGTTAATGGTTAAAAGCAATAAATGTGCTAGACATCTAAGGTCATGTAGCACTATAGTAAATGGTAGTGAAGAGTGGTTGAGTTAGTGATTAGTTGTCAAAGTTTGGCAAAGGAATTGAGTAAATGGGTTAAGGTTGGGTAAGGTAATGTATAGGGGTTAGATCAAGTGAAGGATGTATATGCATTTGAGGAATGAAAACAGGTTGTCAAAGCAGAAAGTGGGAGAAGCTGTGGGAGGGATCACGAAAAATCGGTCCCATTTGGCTGGGCTAAATAGAGTATTTAAGAATTTTGTAGAGATGGGGCTAGTAGAAGGACGGGGGCGTGTGGAAGAGGGAGTAGTGTTGAGGAAGGTAGTGTTATGGGGAGGTGGACAATAAGGTTGTAAGGTAGTAATAAGGGAGGATGGGGTAGTTGATGAAGAAGGTTGTGGGGGTATAGTTGTTGAAGTTGAGCATGTTGGGAGAGTAGAAATATCTCCTGGGGTGTTGATTAGGGTGGATACTGTACCAGTAGGCATTGAGGAGGGGGTATTAGTTGTAGTGTTCAGAGCCGTGGTCAAAGGAGAGCCTGGGGTCAGGGAATCGGGCGAGTTTGAATTGGTGGAGCTATTTGATGAAGAGGCAAGCCTCATTGCCTCTAATAATGGTATGGTATGGTGTATGGTTATTGGTAATGGTTAATGGTTAAAAGCAAAATAAATGTGCTATCTAAAAATGGTATAAAATCTTCATTGTTGGCCATGGTAAGTTTGGAGTATGTTGGGGAGAGAAACGGACCACCCTCAGGGTCCCTTGAGGGGTAAGGGCTAGACAACTAAAGCAGGGGAATACCATGCCCATGGCTCCCTCAGGCCGTTCAGGACTGGCACAAAGTCAGCCTTTCATCCTTTCAGCACGGCTCTTACACCTTAGGAAGTGGATAGTAGAAGGGGTTGGTGAAGGGACAGAAACGAAAAAGTAGGAGGGGGAAAAAAAAAGACCATGCAAAATTTGTTGAGTCGAGGGCTGAGTCCCAAGGTTGGGGAGGAGGAAACTGATGATATTGCAGATTGAAGAAATTGGTAGAGATTTGCTATGGATGTGCCAGAGGCATAGATGGTTAAATCATCAACATATAGTGATGACCGGGCTCCTGGTGGTAGAACTGAGGCAATGTCATTTACAGCAAGAAGGAATAAGGTGGTACTAAGCACACTGCCTTGTGGGACACCTTCAATTTGAGGAAAGAAAGATGATGTGGCAGAGGCAATTTTGACCTGGAAAGTGCGTTGGGAGAGGAAAGACTTTATGAAGACACCCATGTTTCCACGTATGCCTAGAGAGGAAAATTGTTGGAGAATATGGTACCTCCATGTCGTATCATATGCTTTTTCTAGGTCAAAAAACATAGCTAGTACGGATTCATGGCGTGCAAATGCGGATGTAATATATGTCTCAAAATGAGCAAGGGGGTCAGCTGTGCTTCGGGCACGGCGAAAACCAAACTGGGAAGGAGAGATAAGATTGTGGGATTCAAGATACCATATTAAGCGGAAGTTAACCATTCGCTCTAGTAGTTTGCAACGACAGTAGTATAGATCAAGTGAACGAAGTGAAACAATTTAAATATTTATACCACACAAGGTGAATAAAATTTTCCAATTATATTATTACTATTATAGTATCATCATTCTTACAGCCTTTCTTTTTACTTTTATCAAAATCATTATCATTGCCATTCCTACTTGGTCCTTGTACTTTTAAAAGGTTTTGCGTCTTTCACACATTTACCTTTGGTTTATTAGTTTTATGTTACGCAAGATGTGTTTTAGTACTGATCTTGAGTGTCATGGATATCTGATTTGACACAGCATTCCACTGCGTATAAATCGTTAACTATAGTTCTTATACATGAAAAATGGACATTTCTATCTATACATATATTTGGGCCCCCCCCCCCCCTTGTGAGAAGGATAACCTAGATAAGACTCCTATATCTCGCTCGTTCAACGGTTTGCGTATTACCCCACCTTTCAACATTTTAAATAACCCATGAATAAGTTGCATAGGTTGCCGGACATAATGCCTTGAATCGTGTCACCTCTCAACTTTTCCCCATGTAATTCTACCAACTGTCTTTTTTGAATGTCAAAAGATGCCAGGTCCCTCCCCAACCCTTCCACCCATCTCGCCTTCGGTTCAATTTACAATCCATTCCCTCCAGAAGTTCATCCCTCTAAACACACTGTTCTGCTCTAATAGACAACTATTACCACTAGTCTTCGTCTAAGCATCGTATTTATCACCTATGCTCATCTCCTTAATTTGTTTATAGTCTATGGATAATTTATATATTCTACATTTAGCCGTTTTCTTTTATCTGTAGCTGTTTCTGAGACACACCCGTACTGTCGTTAGAAAGTTCATTTTGGTATCCATGTTCAAGTAGATGTGGGGGACATGCCCCTACAGAAACATGCATTCTAAGCAGCAGAATGATGAAGTATGGTAGCCGGTTCCTTTCTATCCCTACATTGATCCCAGCTTGCGGCTGCCAGTACTGTTTCTGGTAGGGATTGACAAGGCACGAACCGAGGACTTGCACTAAGTAATATGTAGTAAGTAATGTCACCTCTTGAGGCCTGTCCACATAGGCGGGCAACTAAAAAGATAACGCCACAAGCGATAAAACGAGGAAACTACTTTTTAACCGATTAGTTCGTCCGCCCGTGATGTCATTTCTATTCATGGTCGGCGACAATGGCCGCCTGTGGGACAGGCCTTGTGTAGTGCAGACCCTGGAACAACTTGTGTATGGATAGTTTAACATGAATCCTTTTGTTTATATATATATATATATATATATATATATATATATATATATATATATATATATATATATATAAATACACACGCCACTCCGTTCCCAATGCAAATCCCCGCATTTTGGTCCTGGTACTGTCAACGTTCGTTACGCATTTCATTAACTAATCATACTTAAGGATAAAGAAAGTCAAAGCAACATAATCTCACAATTTATTCTGCAATGTCACAAACAGGGTGTTGCAAAAGGAAAGTAACTTTAACTGTAATATCGACGGGGATGGGGGAAGAGCAACATTTGCGATGTGCTAAATATTTCTTTTCTGGAAAAAAAAAAAAAAAGCTTTTGATATTTACATTTCTAGTTCCTCGTTACTTTGTATAATTAATACTCGTTCTAGTCTGATATGAAACTAAATTGTATCAACATGAGCTTTGGTTATATCCTATGTATTTTTGATTAAAAAAGTTATCAGGTGTAAAGATTTCCTTGAAGATTCCCAAGTATTACATTTCCTTTTTACAATTACAAGTTACTTCCTTCATAGTTTTCGTTACTTCATATCTATATGTCATGCTCTAAATTCCCCACAGTTTAGGCAAAACTGATTAACAAAAATTCTTCACACTAAACTCAACCTCACACTATTTGTTTATTTTCCCGTTTTATATAACGCATACTTTAGGGGTGTTCAATTAGTACTGTGCTTCCAAAACGGCTGATTTCCGCATATCTATGATCACTGATTGTCAAATATCATTACCATACATATCGTCTAATATATATCAGTAACTGTATGATGGCAAACTGAAGAAATTAAAATGAATTTTAAAAATCTGGCATCTTGTTTCCTTTTCCTCTAGTATTAAGTTGCAAGGCCATTGACTTAGCACTGAGCAAATCAGGCAACTGGATGTATTTACATCCTGATAGAACTTAATCATATATATGCAGTTCTTCAGTAAATGCTGAAATGAATTGTACTTAAGTAATAGCTTTTCAATTTTTTTTAACATTATCTTCATAATCACAAATATCCAGTTATGCTGCCATTTTCCAAGATAAATAGGTGTCTACTTATCTCTACATGTGTATGTACACATACTATCACACTCATTCATTTCTTCTAAAAATAACAATATAAAACACTTTGACGGCAGTGCAAAATATGCCCTATAATTTATAATGTGCAGATTCTTTCATGGAATGTCAACTTAAAACCGAAAGTTGAAAGAAAAAAAATATACAGAACAAAAAAGGCAAAGGCATAGTAATCTCAATATGCAGGCAAGTGCAAGGGTTTACATTACCATAGGTAAATAATGTTAAGCTAATTGATAGAACTATTTTTTCCCCTATAAATCTACCAATACATTGGTGAAAATATTCATGAACATTATAAATGAAAACCCAAACTAATCAACAATATTTCGCAAAAACTTTTGAATTTTAACCAGCTTTTCAACTTTTTTCGAAAAATTACTGTTGGTCTATTTTATCCAATGTCCAAGTATTCATTTCAAAGAACAGGCTTCCTTCAAATTAAGAACTTCCCAGTGCTATTCCAAACACATTAATTTGTAAAATGGAGATGTAAATTCTTGAAATCTCCATGGGAAAATAATTTTGATGTGAACTTATTCCTAAAATATTGCATATATAATTTACTATGAACAGTGAAAGCAAACGAAAGTGTGCTATGGTGTGATAGAAGCTGATATACCTTCTGTTAACATCTTTTTAATTAGTTGTCATGATCCAATCTGAATCAAATCAATGATATTGCAGACTATTAGGCTATCTTGAGAAAGAAATCTCTGGGGCATTACCTTCGTTTGGAAAAAAATACATCTTGTCTTATATAGTCAAGAACAAGCATTATGGTTTCCTTTGCATACAGTCTAAAGCCTTCAGCAAACTGAAATGCACTGTAACACTGTCCAGTGAAGCTATGATTCACTCAGCACTTTTGATGATATATAGTTTGGAGGTGATGCTGGGTTCATTGACTATAACTTTCTTATTGATGGCATGTAAAGCTGCACAATTTGAATCTCCTTTTCATTTTCCATGTATTTCATTTTTATTCTCTATTTTCATTTCAAGAACCATGTGCAAGGAACAAAATTTATGGGCATTGTGTCATAAAAGAAAGAAACCTCTCTCTTGAAAAACATCTTTACTTATATTCAGAACTACACACCTGGCAATAAGCAGAGTACCAACAGCTGAGAGATGATATAACAGCTCAGTTTTGATGGAGATAGGTACATAAAATGCAAGTGAGTATCCCATAAGTCCATAATCCCAAATCAACTGTAAAAATTTTCCAAAACCCTAACAGGTTTGTATTGCCTACCTTGTTACAGGTACATCTATTTGAAAGCACTTATGCAGCTTCAGGGCTCTGACAATCCACAGAATCAAATGTACTTTGGAGAAAGGTTACCAGAAATGGGTAGCTAGCAACACATTACTAATACTATTGCAAATAAATAGAAGGTTGAACCGGTTAAAGCCACTTTTGAGAATATTTCGTCAAAAAGAGGATCCGTCAGAGAATTGATCATTAGTATATAGATATATATATATATTTTTTCTAACCCACCAATGGGCAAGATGTATGTGCTGAGTGCCTTTTAGCTTTTCTGCTTAAAGTGATTTCAATTCTTCCTGAGGAGTCCATTCTTGGTGAAATACCCTTATATAATCTATCTGGACCCTTAATTCAAGATACAACCTTTTATCTGCTTGGTTATCTACATATATCAAGATATATTAAATATTTTAATGTATACTTCCAAGAAGCGAGCAATGTTTATTAAGTAGTGGTCATGTCCTACTTTTAAAAGTAACCTAGTTAATATTCTAAGTAAGTTTTATGATCATGAATAAGCAGTATTCTTCACACAATGCAAGTGTATTGATTTTCTACAACATTTGGGAATGTATGTGCTAACACCTAGAAGCTCTGCTATTGAAAATGCTGAAGCCAAGTGCTTTCTACTCTATTTCCACAGTCCAATGTTTGAGGCGTGAGGGAGATGTTTGGTCATAACAGGAAGACAACAGCCAATCATAATGAATCATTCACTGTCCCTCAGTACCCCCAACAAAAGTTGTGGGAGCACATACACACAAACAAGGTAACACTCATCACTGCTAACAATTTACCAAGAGTTGTTCAAAAAAGCCACCTCAGCTCTGCGATGGTGACAGCAAACTGATAAAACTTTTTGCCGTGGAAGGTCAGCCCCTGAACCTCTCTGGCATACTGGTAAAAATTATGAGTGCTATCCAAAGCAATCACAGGTTGTCATGTTGCTGCTGGAACAATTGTCACAGTAAAACAATAATGAGAATTGAGCACTTCACAAGTGTTGTTATCATTAGTGAGTTTCTGATTTAAGTGTCCACACAACCAACAGCAACATCAATTTCTTATAAAACAATTACACTGTTTCTTGACACTACAGGTCTTTGTCCTCAAAGCCTGTCAATTAAACAACTCTGGAGGTAATAAAACATGGTTAGGTTATGCCTCTCTTACAGAATGTACAATTGAGCCAATTCCAAGATGAACAAATCCTAGGCACATAGATAGATATATGCAAGTTTTTGTACAGGAATGAAAGTTACTACTTAGTTATGGAATCTAGGAGAGTGCAATAGCCCATAAATAGAACATTAAAGCTTAATATATTACTGAAATCACAATTTTCTGTTAGTCATCTGGTGTGTTTCAGCCTTAGTCAAAATTTGCAAAATTGTAGAAATTTATGAAAACCTAAGAATAAAGTAAGTTTGTGGAATTTAAATAGACTTGCTTCCCTTAGAGGAGCAAGCGTCTGTCATGAGGCTCCTTCAAAACCCCAAATCCTTACAGTATATCAATTATGCTCCAGTTTCTCCCGTGCTGTGAAGGGGCTGCCTCTCACTTTTATCAATAAGAAAGATAAATGTTTAAACAAAAGATAATAACACTTATAATAATAACTGCAATAATATTGAGATGATAATAACTGCCAATAGTTAGTTTTTTATTGTAAAATAGGTAGAGTATGCATTCTTCTTCTTTTGAGAAAGTTTATTTTCAAATTAAGTGAATCAAAGTATAAATAAAAGTGAAAGAAAAAAGAAATAAAGTTATTTATAGAGTGTTGGTCAGTCAGGAGTCCAATGATTGCTCTTCTGTGTTTTCCTTTTTTTACATTTCTCCATAAAGAACCTGCCACGATGAACTGTCTTTGACAATTCACAGCTCTCAATGGTACTAAGAACAGCTCTTGGTACATGCAAGCAACAGGCTGGATTCCCGAAGATCCTGCTCTTGGTGTTCCTGTTGCAAGATTTTGGAGGCAGTCACTGCAGACACCAACCCTAACTATTAGCCACTTTTAACACATTTGTCATTACATGTCATGGCCCTTCTTCTGTTAGCATCAGTTGTGACCAAAGAGTGCTTCCTGGAGGGGTTAAATATACAAAGAACAAAGTAACAAGTTCACGTAATTTGACGTTCAAAATTGTAACTCAAGATAAACTATGCCAGCAAAAGAATTTTTTAAAATCAACAATTCAAATAAAGAAATTATTGGGAGGGGGGAGGGGGAATCTACACAGACCTACAAGTCAAAGAAGTGTATGAAAAAGAACAGTATATACATTAACATTTTTTTTAAACATATATTTCATACCAAAATGCAATGGACCAGAAAGAAATCTGTCATTTCTTTTACAATAACACATAGCACCCAATGTGAAGAAAAAATGCAACAAAGTATATAAGAGACACCTTAAAACAGAACCCTCTAAATATTAAAGGGTTATTTTAAGGCAGCTATTCAATATCAGTTGGGAAATTGAGTCTGAAGATGAGAGTAATAATGGAAAAAAAAAGAAAAAAAAAATAGCACCAAAAGTTAGGCAACAAATACCACATTGGATTAATGATGAAAAGGACAACAGCCTTGAAAGGAAAACTACTCAAATTACTGACTTGGTCTCGTGTAATCTACAAGGAAGAAGAAAATGTTATATATATATATATATACATACATTTTATATATATATATATATATATATATATATATATATATATATATATATATATATATATATATATATATATATATATATATATATATATATATATATATATATATGTATGTAATATATATAGATACATTTTATATATATATATATATATATATATATATATATATATATATATATATATATATATATATATTACATACATATATATATATATATATATATAAAATATATATATATATATATTACATACATATATATAAATAAATATGAATGAACATAATGCACTTAGCAAAATAAAAAAGATAATAATAATAATAATAATAATAATAATAATGATAATAATAATATCAATAATAAGAACTACAGCAAATGCATCAGAGAAACAACAATATCAACATGGGATGCTGTGGTAGTCTTGCTTGGGGGGAGGATAGAAGTGTGAGGACACGTGGAGAGACTAGAGCATGAAGGCCGCATCCTAGCATATACACCCACTGCCCTCCTGGTCCTGTTGCTGCTCCTGTGGGGGGGGCTGAGGGCGCAGGTCGACTGCTGGAACTCAGTTAAGGAGAACAGTGAACACAAAAGGTATAGCCTGTCCGATTACTCGGTTATTTGGTCACCAACCTCCCTTTTTTTTTTTTTTTTTTATGGCACAGAATCATTGTTTAAAAACTCTTGGAGGTCAAAAAATGGTACACTAGTCCCCTGCAACATCAGTACATTATTAGTATGCCAGTCTTGTTTCTAAGAGATATGGATCTAATGGGTTATCTATATAGAAGGAAAGTAGTACTGTAAAATCTACACTATCTGTCTTGCCATCTAAACGAAATCCTTTCATGATAAGACTAGCTACAGGAAATTATGAAGAGATGGATAATAATGATGAACCATTCGCACCTTCACAACAGTCATATTATTATTAGGGGATTAAAGTTGATTTAATTGTATCATATAAAAATCTGAAACAACAATTTTTTGCTCACCCTATTCTCTATATTCATAATCACACATTTATGTTTCATATAAAAAATATATAATTTTAAAAAACTTCATATCACAGTGGGAACATCCCATGTCATTCAAACAGAAAGATATATAGTGATCATAGTAAACTTCACCTTGAACAGAGCTCATTGAAGCAAATACAGAGAAGGTAAAAGGAATAATAAGAGCTCCTCCTGCTTTGAAAAGTAATTAGTTCTCATTTATACCTTTTATGGATTTTACCTTGAATGTTCTTTTTTCTATACTTGAAACCGAAGTTATATTTGTATATCTTAAAAAAAATGTATCCCCACCTCTCAAAGTAAAAAGTATTTTTTTCCTTAGCAATATAAATATGTAATACTAATCAATAATCAATAGTGGTATTATTATTAATAATTATAATAATAAAAATAATAAAACACTGTAGATAGTCACACTTGTCAGTGTAGTTTCCATCTTTCTATGAAAGCCTTTGGTATATGATATCACTAACTTTCATAGTTTAACTTGGTCTGTTACAAATATATTGAGTTAAACTGCATCCACCAGTTTCAGGAAAGAAAAACCAGGCAACTCATCCCAGACTTATAAATCTTCTCATGCACAATCTTTCTAGCTTACTCAAATTATCTGATACTTAATACTTAAGATTACAAATGTTTTGTAATTGTCAAACTTGCTTACATTTCTAATTGTTTTGTGAATTTTGCTGCCTTTAATACTATTTCACTGTATTTACTTAAAAGAGAACTGGCAAACTGTTGTACTCTTGAATTTGAGTTGAGTTTCTGGGTTTTCCTTCCTGAGACTGGACAAAGTACAGTAATCATTTTCATAATTCCTGTTAAAAAGTGAAGTTATTAACTGTATCAGTTTAGTCATATTAAACAGCAACAGTTAAATAAACATCTGGATGGTTAATGTCTAACCTAATATTGTGTGTACAAATCAACTACCAAAGAAAATACATTACCTGTGCATGTCATTTGAGACTTGCTGCTGCCAGGCGTCTGAGTTACTCCTTTGCAAGTGCTTTGTAGTGAATGTCCCCACAAGTTTGGGGAAGCCATGCATATTATACAGTGTAGCAATCAAACACATACCATGCACAAACTGACAATGAAACGCTACTGTTGGTTTGAGATTGTATTTGGTCTCCACAACATATAAAAATAATGATTAAAGCATCAATCAAAATCCCTTCAAAGAAACCCAACTTTTAGCAAGGCATCTGCTCTCAATAAAGAGAGAGCATTGCTGGACAGCAACTGGTAATGACTATGTATACAAAATGAAACTTTTCTATCCCTGCCATCACTCATGAGTGCATGGCAATCAAGACTGTATTAATACAAGCCACAAATAGACATTACCATAAATATGAGACACCATACATACATATATATTTATATATATATACACACACAGAATGAAGAGACTGGAGTTACCACTGAAGGTCCACTATGTAGAGAAATCTAAAACTAAACAGTATTAAGTATCACTTACTATCAAAGTACTAACAACCATTCTTGCCTTTACTTGGCAATCACTGGCCAAATCATCACCGGGTTCTATGGAAATTCCAATGGGATTTTCCTACAGAGTGCAGTAGCTAGCTATTCAAATCTATACAAAAACAGAGGGTATTACTTAAACAGAGATAGAAACAGCTGCAACAGAATTCCTATAATATGCAGTATGCAATATATATATATATATATATATATATATATATATATATATATATAAAATATAAACTGTTATTTAACTTTTCTTCCCTCACTAACAGTGCTATCTGCATTACTCTGAGGTACAAATGGGGTTGGGAGGGTTGGGGGAGGGGGGATTGTTAACCTCAAACATTACGTTAAAATACAAAGGAGTATGATAAGAACAAAGCTATCATTGTAAAATGCAACAGTGCCTGGCTAACACGCAATCCCTTGCTGCTGCTTGCTGGCTGGAACTCTAAAGATACAACCATGGCAAATCCCAACTTGCAACCCCATGGTGGTAGTGGCCCGGTGAAGCAGGCAGGTAGTATGGGCGGAAGTGCTGGGCGGTGAGGTGAGGTGGGTGGAGGTGGCAACGGTTAGAACCGATAGGGGTGTTTTTATTCCTTTTAATGCTCTTTTTATTGTTTTATTTTGCCTTTATCTTTCTTGTTTTGTTTTTTAATGTTTAGCAAGCGCATCCACCATCCGCTGTCCGCCCGATATCCGCAGCATTTTCGGAGTCTCGCAGCACAACTTCGGTCACTAGAGACATCATTAAGGAAAAATAGGCACAGGCAAAAACAAAATAACAAGAAAAAAAAAAAAAAAAAATCAAGTGGAGTTATAGTGGCAAACTGTTAATTGTAATGTGTTAAAAGTTTGAAAACGGTGGTGTTAAATGTCTTAAACTTTCAAGTGCATCTATAAATTAGGGTTAATAGCCAAAGTAATCTGGCATTTGGATTAAGGAGTGAAAATTGTTAGTGAGAAGCTGGTTTACACTAATGCAAAGCTCTGCAAGTCCCATCATGAAGAGTTTAGCCAACCAGCTCTTGGCACATGAGCCTAGCATTAGCGAATGCCAGTTCAACTCCACTTGCAACATACCAAGACAACTTTACATAGCAAACAAACTTGCAAATTATCACATTTCCATCTGGAAGCTACTAAGTTACATTAAGTAGACCATACCTGATTTCCAATTGTTTAATCTGATAATAATACTGGCAAATTTTTCTAGATATTTCAATGAGCTTACAATCAGAAATACAAGGACAAGGACATTTTATTTTACAGATTATAATAAGTATTCTACAGTGTAATGCATAATAAAATTATCAAGCATTCCATCCATGCTAAAGTGGTGCTACAAATTGCTTGGAAATAATGGTTACAAAATCAAACAAGATTTTTGATATCTTATAATAAATAAAATTTGTTGATAAAGATCATACTGATTCTAGAAAATGGAATAAACATCAACTCAAATATGCTTATACCGTATTTAAATTGTAGAATACAAACATTAAATAATCAGGTATGGTGCTCACAACAACATAACTCAGAAACAAGTCCATTACAAATAAAAAAACAAATAAAAAAAGAAAGAAAGAAGCAAGTTGACACCATCTACATTCCCACAGGAGCTTCTCTGAGGTGACAACCAACACAACTCGACATGCTGCCAAACACATCACTCAAAATACACGTGCTTTATTCATCTTTCAAAAATTAATTAATCCATTAATTAATTTTTCTTTGCAAGGCAGGACATCCACAACATACAGCAGTTTTCAGGATGATTCGTCTGAAGCAAGTGACTCACCTTGACTCGTTCCAGGAGACTCAAAAGACCTCGCGCTGCAACCCTATTGACTCGTTTTTGGAACAGTGTTATTGCAGTTACAGTTGCATTCCACTTTTCTTGGTACAATACAATCTCTGTTGCACATATAGACACTAAGTGCTGCTATGAAATAATATGGGTTTTCATCACTTTGAGAAGTTGGTCAATGATAAGGACTTCTGTATTAACTGAGAGGAGGAAAACGGTTTCAATGACAGAGGTAAGAAAACAACATCTCTCTCATACTATAATAATAATAATAATAAAAAAAAAAG
>NC_061819.1:10046430-10059005 GCF_019202785.1 Penaeus chinensis | reverse complement strand
GGGCGTCGGCCGGCGGCCGAGGAAGGAGGCGCGGAAGTTTGTCCTCGCGTCATGCTTCGTAAAGCCAATTTCGTTCGGCAGCGGCCACCCCCCTCTTTCCGTGCACGCACTGCGCTTTCATTTGTCTTCCTCCAAAAGCAGATAATGTCAGTCACACTACTGCTGTTTTTCTTCTTCTTCCTACTACTACTAATTAAAATATCTATAATAGTAATAAAAATAGTATGTAAAACCAATCAAATAAGCAAATGAATAAAGAAAAAAAAAAAGAAAAGAATAACAGTGATATCAAATGGATGGCTTTTTTTAAAAAGTTCTGATCCATATCGAAAACTTATTTTCAGGTCTTTTTGAAAAGATGGCAAAGGGGGGAGAGAGAGAGAGAGAGAGAGAGAGAGAGAGAGAGAGAGAGAGAGAGAGAGAGAGAGAGAGAGAGAGAGAGAGAGAGAGAGAGAGAGAGAGAGAGAAAGGACGCAAAAACGGAAAAAAGAGGGAAAAGAGAACCCCCCCCCCCGCCGAGCGCAAAGGGCACGTAGGTTAGGCCGGTTCACGACCTTTCTTGCACCGGATGCCTGCAGGCGGAGACGCACCTGGAAAGCAAGACACCCACCGCAAGCAAGGCGGAAACCCACTTGTACATTTCCCAATTGCGAACATTTAAGAAAATAATGATAATAATAATAATAATGATAATAATAATGATAATAATAATAATAATAATAATAATAATAACAATAATAATAATAAACAAAACAGAATATGCGAGATCTTCTGAGAAACCATAAAAGAACTTGAAACTAATTCGATCGTTTACTAGAAACCACACACCGCCCTTCGTCGGCCACCTCAACCCCCCCCCCCCCCCTCCGGCGTGCGTGCGTGCGTGCGTGCACGTGAGTCATCCGCCGACCGCCCAAAGCCCGGAACTGGCTCTACCGGTACATCGCCGTCCGACCTCTAGCCGGTATCTGGGAGTTACGTCATCAAGGACGTGGCTTCCTTATGCTTCGGAGTTGTCTTTAACCTTTTTTTTTTTTTTTTTTGACTGCCTGGGCTTGTGCTTTTGTTCAACCTCCTGTCTCTTTCTTCCTTACTTTCTTCTGCGAGCTGCATATTTTCCTCTCCACCCCCCCCCCCCCGACGCTTTACCTTTACTGCGTTTCTATCGTTCGGCTTTCGTCTGCATCTCATCCCTAATCTATTTCATTTTTAACAATATTTTGAAGCAATCGTCACTCCCAATCATAACAATCAGAGACCTCTTACTGCCCCAGACATGTTTTAAACCGCATTGAAACTGGCACATCCCCCCTCCCCCCCCCCCCCCCTCCGCGCCCGAAACTAACCAGTCCAATCTCAGCACCGCGACCATTAATAATTAACACACGACAATGCACCATCAACAATCACAGCTGTCAATTACAACCAATAAACGACAACAGCAAAGGCCAATTCATGAATGCTGATAACCCCATTATCCCTCTTCCTCGACGTTTCCTTTCACCCTAACGCCTTAGGCTGACATCTCCCCCTCTCCCTCACTATCCTCTTTTTTTCTCTTCTTCCTTATCCCCTCTCCACTTCACTGTCCTCTTCCCTCTCCCCTCACCTTCACTTTGCTCTCTCTTCTCCTCTTTCTCGTCAGTCCCCTCACCCTCCTACCCTCTATCCTCTGTCCCCTCACCCTCCTACCCTCTATCCTCTGTCCCCTCACCCTCCTACCCTCTATCCTCTGTCCCCTCATCCTCCTACCCTCTATCCTCTGTCCCCTCACCCTCCTACCCTCTATCCTCTGTCCCCTCACCCTCCTACCCTCTATCCTCTGTCCCCTCACCCTCCTACCCTCTATCCTCTGTCCCCTCACCCTCCTACCCTCTATCCTCTGTCCCCTCACCCTCCTACCCTCTATCCTCTGTCCCCTCACCCTCCTACCCTCTATCCTCTGTCCCCTCACCCTCCTACCCTCTATCCTCTGTCCCCTCACCCTCCTACCCTCTATCCTCTGTCCCCTCACCCTCCTACCTTCTATCCTCAGTCCTCTCACCCTCCTACCCTCTTTCCTCAGTCCCCTCACCCTCCTACCCTCTATCCTCAATCCTCTCACCCTCCTACCCTCTATCCTCAGTCCCCTCACCCACCCCTTCCCTCTCCCCTCAGTCCCCTCACCCACCCCTTCCCTCACCCTCCTACCCTCTCCCCTCACTCACCCCTTCCCTCTCCCCTCACCCCTTTCCTCTCCCCTCAGTCCCCTCGAACGCCCACCTCCGAAGGGCCCAAACCGCGCCGCTCATTACGCGTCGTCAGCAGTCACTCGCTAATTGGCAGTTTACAGATCGGGCCGGCGTCAGAGGGCACATTCCCACGCCCTTCTTACGGGAATTCCACCTTTATGGCCTTCTTCATTATCATTGGTGGCGGCGTCTCACAGAGGGAACATTTCCTTCGCTTCTCTTTCCTCTTCCCCCCCCCCCCCCATTCTTTAAAACACGTGCTTTGAAAAAAAAAAAAAAAACGATAAACAGAGAAACAAGCACTTAAACAAAAATGATACGTAAAAAAACGGCATCGGCTTCAGAACTACGAAGAATAATAAAACGATAGAAAATTGTCTGGAGCCGCCCATTACCTTCAGCAACCAAGGTTAAGGATACTTCACACACACAAAAATGTATAAATAATAATAAATAAAAAAAAATCCACGGATGAGGAAGAGAAGGAACTAAGAGGAGGGAGGGGAGGGAGGGGAGGGAGGGGAGGGAGGGGAAAGGGGAGGGAGGGGAAAGGGGAGGAGACGGGGGGGGGGAGTGAGGGAGAGGGTGGGCGCGAAGCTTCATTAAGGCTGGTCACGCCCAACTGGTGGTTTCGAGAGAGCCTTCAACGAGCTAGCAAGAGGGTGATGATCGAGGGGGGGGGGGGGGGAGGGTGGCAAGAGAGAAAGAGAAAAAAAAAAACTTTCAGGGTTAGGCAAGGGTGAGGAAATGATAGTCGGGATTGGGCCAAAAGAAGATTGAGCAGCTATGTGGAAAAGAAGCCAAAGAGAGACGAGGAATATTTTACTGCTAATGATTTCTTCCTTCTCACTTCCTTCTCACTTTCTCCCCCTCTCCCTCCCTCTCTCCCTCCCTCCCCCTCTCCCTCCCTCCCTCACAAATATCGGTCTCCGTAGCAGCCAATTCAGAGCCATTCCCTTCCCAAACGGCGCCACTGAGCGACAGATTCCCCGTCCATTCCCGTGCAACTGCACGGCCGTTAGCTGCAATGGGAACAATCAACGCTTGCAACAGCCATGTCATTTCGGACGGGCCTACCTGCAGCTGGAACCCCCCCCCCCCCACCATGCTGCCGGTCAAATACTCCATAATCAATATATAGTTTAATTTATTTTTCACCCATCATTGTTATCAACATAACTGGATGTGTAAAAATAATCATATCGCCATGAATCGTGTCACTCTAATCACTTCTATAATCCCCATCATCATCATTATCACCATCATCATGAGAGAGAGAGAGAGAGAGAGAGAGAAACATGACCAGTCGGCCACACCCTGAACACGCGACGGCCCAAACAGCCACGACTTTCTTTTTCTTTTTCTTTCTTTCTCTTTCCTACCTGTCCGAAGCCCAGGCCGCCGAGTTGGGAGAATCTATCCAGAACCACCCGTCAGCATAATCACAATCAAGAACCGATATTTACACAGTTACACGCCGCCAGCTTCCGTGGTGAAAACGCTCATACTTAACAGGCAAAAAACCTTGCACAGAAAACCAAAAAAGAAAAAGCGCAGAAAAATTTCCCAAGGAGAAACTGCATGATAGTCGGCGAGCAGCACGCAAAAAGAGGAGCTATGGCCCGGTTTCTCGACTAAAAAAAAGAGGGAGGAAGAAAGAGACGAAGAAGACAAAGAGGGGAGAAAGAAAGAGAGTAGGTGGGTGTGCAGACAATAGGAAGGGGAGAGTAGAAGAGAAAATGGGAGTGGGCGAGGGAGAGGGAGAGGGAGAGGGAGAGGGAGAGGGAGAGGGAGAGAGGGAGGGAGGGAGGGAGGGAGGGAGGGAGGGAGAAGAGAGAGAGAGAGAGAGAGAGAGAGAGAGAGAGAGAGAGAGAGAGAGAGAGAGAGAGAGAGAGAGAGAGAGAGAGAGAGAGAGGGAGAGAGGGAGAGAGGGAGAGAGGGAGGGAGAGGGAGAGGGAGAGGGAGAGGGAGAGGGAGAGGGGGAGAGGGAGAGGGAGAGAGGGAGAGGGAGAGGGGGAGAGGGAGAGAGGGAGAGAGAGAGAGAGGGAGAGAGGGAGAGAGGGAGAGAGAGAGAGAGGGAGAGAGAGAGAGAGAGAGAGAGGGAGAGAGGGAGAGAGAGAGAGAGAGAGAGAGAGAGAGAGAGAGAGAGAGAGAGAGAGAGAGAGAGAGAGAGAGAGAGAGAGAGAGAGAGAGAGAGAGAGAGAGAGAGAGGGAGGGGGAGGGGGGGGTGAAGGAAGCAAGGGAAAGGAGGGAATGGACAAGAAAAAATAGAGAAGAGAAAAGAAGATGAGAAAGAGCGAGACGTGGGATAGAAAAAAAAAAAAGAACTCCAAAGACTGTAAGAGAAGAGACAGTGAATCTCATGGCCATTTCATTCAACAACTCGCGAGGAAAATGGAAGGGGGGAGGGGAAGTACAATATAAGGGGAGGGGGATATACAGTACGAGGGGGTGAATGGGATATTTTATTAAATGAGGGGGTGGAATTGAAAAATATCAAAATGGGGGCCAGTGAAAAAATGCAATGTGGCGAGGGGGGAGGGGGGGAAATCATACTTGTAGTACAACAGGCGAGATGGAAAGAGATTAAGTAAACAGTATGAGGGAGCAGCAAGGTGAACCATGTAACAATTACGTTGGGCTATCCTGAAGACAGGAAAGAAATGCAAGGAGAAAAGAGGGAAGAGGGAGGGAGGGAAGAGGGAGGGAAGAGGGAAGGAAGGAGGGAAAGAGGAGGAAGGGAAGGTAGGAGGGAAAGAGGAGGAAGGGAAGGTAGGAGGGAAAGAGGAGGAAGGAAAGGTAGGAGGGAAAGAGGAGGAAGGAAAGGTAGGAGGGAAAGAGGAGGAAGGAAAGGTAGGAGGGAAAGAGGAGGAAGGAAAGGAAGGAGGGAAAGAGGAGGAAGGGAAGGAAGGAGGGAAAGAGGAGGAAGGGAAGGAAGGAGGGAAAGAGGAGGAAGGGAAGGAAGGAGGGAAAGAGGAGGAAGGGAAGGAAGGAGGGAAAGAGGAGGAAGGGAAGGAAGGAGGGAAAGAGGAGGAAGGGAAGGAAGGAGGGAAAGAGGAGGAAGGGAAGGAAGGAGGGAAAGAGGAGGAAGGGAAGGAAGGAGGGAAAGAGGAGGAAGGGAAGGAAGGAGGGAAAGAGGAGGAAGGGAAGGAAGGAGGGAAAGAGGAGGAAGGGAAGGAAGGAGGGAAAGAGGAGGAAGGGAAGGAAAGGAGGGAAAGAGGAGGGAAGGAAGGGAGGAAAAAAGGAGGGAAGGAAGGGAGGAAAAAAGGAGGGAAGGAAGGGAGGAAAAAAGGAGGGAAGGAAGGGAGGAAAAAAGGAGGGAAGGAAGGGAGGAAAAAAGGAGGGAAGGAAGGAGGGGAAAAAGCAAGGAACGAAGGAGAAGACAGGAAGGAAGAGGGAGGAGGGGAGCTGGAAGGGAGGAAGAAAAGAAGAGATAGTAGGAGGGGAAAAAAGAGGTATAACTAGGAGGGGTACAAACTAAGTGAGTGTGATCCCTAGCAGATCATTCAGTGACAATAAAAATCACCACATTACCTGGTAGGTGTTGTCGAAGGAGTCATACATAAACCTAGTGATAAGCGAGGTTTTGCCCACTGTAACAAAAGAGAAAACATGAGATTAGTATACTGGTAACATGTAGTATTACATAAAAGATTCTCTTGTATATATTTGGATAAGATAACATTAACATACACAATAAAAATATTATACCTAGTAGGACTGCATTACACAAATAGTACAGTCCTATAATTCTTATAGACCTACAATAAACCAGTCATGTTGACAAATGTAGAAAAGGTATGAATGAATATCTTCACAATATGAGAGGCATTTGACTAGTTTCGATTATACCTTTATCAGAAATACATTTAAGATATAAACGAAACCAGTCAAATACATCTCTTGTATTGTGAAGATATTCATTCTCATTCATACCTTTCTACAAGACCTACAATAGTCACTAATCATGTATCATACTGTAATAAATACTAAAAGAATATAATAATGTATAAAAGAGAAAGAGAGAAAAAAAAAATAATTATTAACACCCACTGCTGTTAAGAAAATGAACCTCTGATCATATGCAATAAGAGGCAAAGAATTTCTCATAACACCGTCTTGTGCTCGCCATCTCAATATCCATCACCATTTCCAGATCAAGGCAATCAACCAGAGGAAAATTCAATCAAATCCCATATTATAGCAAGGCCCATTCAGCTCTCCTTTCAGCTGCACACTGAGGCACATAAAAGAGGGAACACTATTGACTCTGAAACAATACCGATCGTCTCAGTGCTGGAAATCACGGTATACAAAACCTTGGCGGAATTTGGAATCTGGAAAGCTTTTCGAGATGAACATGTTCCAGGAATGCCGACTCTAATTCTATATCAAAACTGAGAGAGTATTTTCCAAATCTTCTCTACCATTTCCAATCTCCTGTCTGGGTTATATATATACACACATAATCTCTGATCAACAAATATACTGATTTTTACCTACTCTTACAAAAACAATTCTTAGACAACTGCTAAATGCATGGTACAAATAACTAGGCAGCTCCACTTCCCTTTAGTATAATGAACCTGATATGTAGTAGACTTTTGCAAGAGTATTCCAAGAGCTGTTAATGGTAATGAACTCTTACTTATCATAAATAAGAGGGGAATGTGGTTTAACTTCTATTAAGTATAACAATATCGAGTAAATTATACAAATAACTGTATCTGACTATATCTAAAATCTCACGGTGCACCGTCACTGGCTAAACATGGTGCTGTCATTATCTCACCCCCCCCCCCCCGTTTTCCCTCAACAATAGGTGCAATATTTTATCGTAAGTGTTATTTCAGTGCATCTTCTTTGAAAATGGTTCAGTAATGGTAAAAAGATAATAAAAAAAACAAAAAAGTGGGAGGGGGAGGGATCAGGATGTTCATCAAGGAGGAGTGGGACTACTTGTGTAAAGATACCTTGGTTAAATGTAAATACAGAGTTCCTGATACATTAAGATGAGGAGGATTTTTCATTATATAGTCTAACTGTTAAACCTGACTGACAACAAGGTAATCCCCACAGATAGAAAAAAACATGTCTAAAGTTGAAAAACTGCACCATTTTTATCTAACATCAAACAAGGATATGTATACTAATGTGTGTGTAGTGCATAGTGTTTGTGAGTGTGAGTGTATGTGCATGAGAGAGAGCATAAGGGAGTGGGTGAGTGTACGACTGTGTGTGACAATGATTGTGAGTGCTTGAGAGTGTGTGAAAGAGTGATTGAGTGAGTGAGTGAGTGAGTGAGTGAGTGAGTGAGTGAGTGAGTGAGTGAGTGAGCGAGCTCAGTGCACACCGGTGTACGTGCCAGGCAAACAGCAAAAGAATAAATCTGCACAAATTATACTATTTCTTACTACTGCCACACAAGAGGAGGATGTATCACAATAGCTTATACAATATGCATGAAGACCTTGAGTACATTACCTTATATTAGATTACACAGGGAAAAGGCATGCCCATTAATAGTGCTTTCTGTGTTACCTGAGAAGGAAGGGGACAAGATAAAGAAGGAAGGAGGAGGCAACACAGGGTATATAAAGTGGAAAAACAGGAGGAGGAAACACAGGATATATAAAGTGGAAAAACAGGAGGAAAAATAGGAGGAGGAGGAAAAATAGGAGGAGGAGGAGGAGGAGGAGGAGGAGGAGGAGGAGGAAGGGGGAAAGGAGGAGAAGGCAGGAGGGGGAAAGGAAGAGGGGAAAGGAGGAGGAGGAGGAGGAGGAGGAGGAGGAGGAGGAGGAGGAGGAAGGGGGACAGGAGGGGGAAAGGAAGAGGGGAAAGGAAGAGGGGTAAGGAAGAGGGGTAAGGAAGAGGGGTAAGGAAGAGGGGTAAGGAAGAGGGGTAAGGAAGAGGGGTAAGGAAGAGGGGTAAGGAAGAGGGGTAAGGAAGAGGGGAAAGGAAGAGGGGAAAGGAAGAGGGGAAAGGAAGAGGGGTAAGGAAGAGGGGTAAGGAAGAGGGGTAAGGAAGAGGGGTAAGGAAGAGGGGTAAGGAAGAGGGGTAAGGAAGAGGGGTAAGGAAGAGGGGTAAGGAAGAGGGGTAAGGAAGAGGGGAAAGGAAGAGGGGAAAGGAAGAGGGGAAAGGAAGAGGGGTAAGGAAGAGGGGTAAGGAAGAGGGGAAAGGAAGAGGGGAAAGGAAGAGGGGAAAGGAAGAGGGGTAAGGAAGAGGGGTAAGGAAGAGGGGTAAGGAAGAGGGGTAAGGAAGAGGGGTAAGGAAGAGGGGTAAGGAAGAGGGGTAAGGAAGAGGGGTAAGGAAGAGGGGTAAGGAAGAGGAGAAAGGATGAGGGAGGATGAGGATGAGCTGGAGAAAGAAAGGGGAAAAGCAGGAGCAGGATGAGGATGAGCAGGATGAGGTATTGGTGATGAAGAGCAAAACAAAAAAAAACAAAAAAAACACACACAAAAAAAACAACATATTTTGCATCAGTCTTTAGAACAGAAAGGCAAACAAGTTTAAATGTAAAATAAATTTCCCTTTATCTTTGTACAAAAAAAGGTATTCCTCTTGTTTGACTTCCTGAACTGGGTGTGTCCTCTCCAAAGAAGTAAGCTTCAGAAAACATCTAAAAGAATTATCTAAAATTCAAATACTGATTACCAATATCCACTCATGTCAGTGTTCTAATCTTCTAAAAAGCATGTGTCACTTTTTAAAATAATTATCGAAAATTAAAAAATCATCGAGAAAAACACTTTTAATACAATCTTTAGGATATAAAAGCAGAAATTGTATGATGAAAATCTTTGTAAAAGCTTGCAATAATTTTTTCTAGGGTAATTGATTGTTTTGATTATATTTAGAAAAAAAATCTAATACACATTAATATAAACCTAAGGAAATTAACATTTTACTGGGTAATTGACACACATATTCTGCTTGAAATTAAAAGAAATCTCTTTGTCATTCAGGACATTCTGCTTATGACTATACTTGGAATATTCATTTATATAACAACTTAATTGCTTTTCTCAATTAATACCACTTTATTAACAATGTAAATTTTAAGAGATCCAAAAAGTAAGCTAAGTTTTTTTTTTTTCTACAAAATCCCATGCTCACATTTCAGACTAATAGGAAATGCTCTGGAAAAAATAAATTTCCATTATGAAATGTAACAAGGAAAATCCTGTTTTGGTTAGTGTTAAGATTAATCATTCCACAATTACAGATTTCCCAACAAACATTTTAATTACAGGTAAGCATTTTGAAAATGTATCCTCAGTAAACATTTTTAGCATCCTTAAGTGTTTTGGGTAAAGAAACTGTACAGGGTATAGAAACAGTAGCATTTTTTTTAGTTTATGCAAATTATATTCATATCTAACCAGCAAGATTATCCCTGACAGAAAGGACCAACAGGTTATTTATAATTACACTAAAATATATAATGACCTCAAAATAAAATCAATTATTTATGAGCAACTTCATGTGTTAACATTTAGGTATTTGTTACTGAAAGCAACACACCCTCCAGAGACAAAGTCCCAAAACCGGGGTATCATGTGAACCTAAAATTCCAAACCTGACCTTTCCTACCTTTTATTTACTCCCTAGACAGGAAGGGGAAGGTCTTTATTAGCACTTCAGGCTATCTTACAGAAAATGAACTCTGGCTGTGTGAGGGTGTTGTGGATGTCTGAGGGTATTTGCTACTGAGAGTGACACTCCCTCCAGAAAGAATGTCTCAAAACCAGAGTGCCATGCAAACCCAAAAATCCAAACCTAATCTTTCCTACCTTTTTTTTTTTTATTCCCTAGCAAAGAGGATAAGCTTTCCTGTACCCCCCCCCCCCCCCCTTTAGTACTTAAAGTGACATACAGGAGATATTTTCATTAATTCATGGTAAACATTCATGTTTATGGTTTTTTCTTAAGCGCTACAAGATGGCGGTGTCCATTTTCCTCTATCTCTGTGTTGATTCCGGTAACCTTAACCATATCTGAGTTCCCCTTCAAATATCTGTGCTACCAGCTCAGTATATAAAATATGAATAAAAATGATATTGTATAAAACTATCAGAAGTAGCATGTGTGTTTTTATATATACAATAAAAATACCTAGTATCTTAAATTGTTATGTAATTACCATAAATGATAAAAATTCATGTGCTACACTTTAGCAAAATAATTCAAAAGATGTGAATAATCATCCTTAGCAACTAGAATAAGCAATTTACAATGACAAATAACTAATATCCATTAATGGACTGCTTGTTATGCATATACATTGTCCAGATATAGTACCATGTGTAGCCAAGATGGTGATGGTAATTGAGTGGTGCAGTTTTAATGACCCAAGCAAGCTGACAAAGCACTACCACACATTGTCAAAATGGATTTTTTGGGCTTCTCTAAGGAAACATTTCTATCTTGTCAGAATACAAGTTGGTTTGTTGGCCTTTGCTGGAGTGCCTATGCACTGACAACTTGCCATTGACTTTGCAGTTTGAGCCCTCGTACAGTTATAGGGGTGTGGATGCTTAGAGAAAACAATCATTATTGGATGTAAAGCTATAATCATATTTCATTATTGTTTTCAAAACAATTTCTTCATCTCCCCAACTTTCAAGGCCAAAATCAGAGCTACAGATGGTTTCTGTGGACTAGGTTTACTATCAATGCCTTCCCTTAATCCCTTGGAAAAAAGACTGTTAGTAATGGCAACATGAACCACTACTAAATAATTAGCTTCATGCATATATGAACAACTTTTATCATGAAGTTCTGTCTTAGAAAGATCTATAACCAGATTTCTCTAATGGTGAGCCTCAAAGTATTACTTAGGTAGCATAACGGAATTAAAATATCTGGTAATTGGATTTGCCTTTGCAATCTTATCTGTCATCTCTTGTTTTGAGTTGTAAAATTCCTTTTTTATCCTATTCTTAAGTTTATTGAATACTGCAGAGATTCTGGTACAAAATGATTTTGCTCAATGCAGATTATGTAAATTTGTATATCTGCAATACAAAACAGCACCAGAAAGAACCAAAAATATAAATTTTCCTTGCAATAACATTTCTTCTTTATTGTTATCCTGCATATAACAATGTAAACTACAATAAAGTACAATGGACAAAGAAAATGGAATCTGCAATCTTTTTCACAACCAAGGATACTTTAAAAACATCTAGAGGCATTTGCTCTTCATCACCTGCTGCCTGATCTTCAAGCCTTCACATTCTCCATCTGTAATGCTTTCTAATTTCCCAAATCTACCCAAACAACATGAAAGGGTTTCGGAAGATCGAGAAATCCGTCTGTTCTTCCTCGCCCATGCTCATCTAAGTATAAATCGCCACCGAATGAAGCCGGGATTTGAAAAATAAAATTACAGGGAAATGACTTCGTTCTCCTACCTAACAGGAAAATACCTTCAGTCCCTGGCCCCCAAACCATCTTTACTTCTCTAAGGAAACTCATAAAACAAAGGAAAGAAAGAAAAAAAAAAACATACAGTCAGCTGATCAATAACGTTGGCCAAAACCGAACTTCGGGAATCCATTTCAAACAACAATTTTAAACACCACAGACATGTAATTGGGGACCGACAGACAGATCTCTCGCGAAATTCATCATCTCTTCCTCAAACCGGCGGGGAAAGGCAGGCAAAACGGGCGTGGGCGTCGTCGAAAAGGGACGTCCCAGCGCCCATCCTTCCCCGACCAGCTGATCCACGAAAATCAATGCCACGTCCCCACGCCCCTTCTCGTGCCACCCTTCTTTCATTCTCTCCCGTTTCTCCCTTCCCTTTCTCCCTTCCCTTTCTCCCTTTCCACGCCCTTCGGCTCCTTCCCCTCTCCTTTCCCCCTGCCTGCTGCTTCTCCTTCTGCTGAAAAGTGCCTGAGAAAGCGGTTAAAAAGCGGCGCAGCGGAACAGCGTCGCATAAGACAGGGAGGAGGAACTCACCGCTCTGCTCGCCGAGGAAGACGAGCTTGAATTTCCTCAACGGGTTTCCGAATTCGCCCGACATGGACATTGTATTATCTTGCGTTATGAGATAAATTTTGCACGCAGTAACTCGGGTACTCTTAACACACAAACAGCAGCTCTACAACGGCACGAAAGAACGTAGGACCGCCCTTGTGCAGCCTCCGCCACGTACTGACTCGCCCGACTTCCGGTGAAATGTCAGGCTTGTGACTTTTCCCTACAGATGGCAGCACGGGAGTACGGTACGCTGTCATGGCGACGCAAACAACATTGATTTTTAACATTCGATTTTTCTGAATTTGCTTACATTACACTGTTTTTGTGTATTTGAATGTGATATATACCAATGTTTAT
>NC_061819.1:10003930-10018930 GCF_019202785.1 Penaeus chinensis | reverse complement strand
TCATTCCAAAGACAGATACGTGGCTGGAACAATCAGTTTTTTCTTCTGAATTAGATCTATTTTCATTATGCGGACTGTAAAATACTTTAATTTCTGTATGTTGATTTATACTCTATTAAACATTCTGCACCAGATGGGCACACAAGCAACACCCACGCACATACCCAACCTTCTAATATCAACACAGTATATATATGTGTATGTTTATAAATATATGTGATCGCTTTTTACTGACATACCATCGGATTGGATTGTCTGATATACAGCCAAAGATTATAAGGGCTGATGAAGCGTCGCTGGACGTTTCAGGATATGCACTCAGCCAACAGAAGGAATGGTATTGCAAATCATACAACTTAAAATGTTTTTTTCTATATATAAACATATATTGCATATATTGTCTGTCTACATGAGAATTATACATACACATTCTGTAAAATATACAAGTAATGTATATTTGTAGAAATTCTCAATATTTTGTTCTAGCTTTCAGTCTTATTGGTAACATTTAGTACATTTATATATACATATTGATAAGATTAACATTTTTGTAAAATAAATATAAATATATTAATATGTATAAATCCTAAACACTGCAGAAAGGCGGGAACTCTCAAAGTTGAGTCCAAAGCTTCCTTGAAGACGTTCGTTGGAGTTCTCCATGGGTAAAATGTTCACATGAAGAGACATCTGTTGACGAGAACGAACAACGTACGACAGGTAGATAAAGTCCAATGGCTAGGAGTGTTGTATCATCGAGGTTTGCTGTCATATACACTTTTGCGCAATGTAGCATTATCTTGCTACAATTTAGATACATTTCTGCTGTACAAAATTAACATAACATTTGTAAAGATATTTAACGTTTATTAATAAGAGGCGCTATACGGAGATGGTGGATCTCTACGAGGATGATTGTTTTAGATTACCAGTACAACATTTGTAAAGATATGTAACGTTTATTAATAAGAGGCGCTATACGGAGATGGTGGATCTCTACGAGGATGATTGTTTTAGATTACCAGTCCACTTGTCGACGAAAGAAGCCAAACATATTCACATGGAGAGACGTCTGTTGATAAGCAAAGAGTATACACATTTAACAGACGTCAGGTACAGCGGCTGATGGTGCTGTGCCGTCGAGGCTTGCTGTTATTTACACTTCTGCGCAATGCAGCGTTCTCTTGTTCCAACTGAGAGACTCGCATTTTCAGCTGCATGATGGTGTCTCTCATGCAGTCCATTTCTTCCCTGACCGCGTAAACCAGATGGGACTTGACGAGCTCCATCGCCTGCTCGATTCTGGTCTCGATAAAGAGCGAAGAAGAAGCTGGTCTCTTGTGACTTCTCTTGGCGTTGTCGCGACAGCCAGTGCGGTCCGCCATGTCTGTTCTTCAGTTCAAGTATGATGCCCCCTCGTTATGCCGCGCGATTTATACCTCAAGAGAAATAACATACTATTATCTTGTTGCCAGCCAGTGCTCCCTCCCGAGGTGCTTTTTTGGGAAACTGGTCAAAGTCATGGTCACGTGGTGAGGAGAGTGAGCAGGTGTGGTCTCTGTCTAAGAGGATATGAAGCCCAAGACAATGCTATAACTAATGATATTGTTTCTGCTTGTTTCCTTTCTCTTCAGTCATCAGTGTTGAGTTCTTATCAATGATTAACACCATAGTTGCTGACGTATATGCCTCTGCCAGCCTCTAAATTACGGTACTTTCATTTTGGCAACTAACTGGACGGTGGCCTTTTTTGTGCGTGTCTTATTGTAAATTCCGTGATAAATTTAATGATAAACTAGTTTGTTTTTTCGTAATGATTGCCAGAGCCTCAGGCATTGCATTACATTGCCAGTCATTCCCATCTGTTTTATGACTTCATTATAAACTTAATCACAGTGGCGGTTTGGCAGTTTATTCTAATTACATAAAGGACCAATTCCTTCTTTTACATATTTTACATTTAGATAGATTTATAAGAAAATGTATGAGATCTGGCGATCAGTGTAAATATTTCTGGTATCGCTATCACTGATCAGTATCATTCCAAAGACTTGTATGGATACAGATACGTGGCTGGAACAATATTTTTTTTCTTCTGAATTAGGCTTATTTTCATTATGCAGACTGTAAAATATTTTTATTTCTGTATGAACAGTAAATGTATCCCAGTGTTGATTTATACTTTACTAAACATTCTGCATCACACGGGCACACATGCAACACCCACGCACATACCCAGCCTTATACTATCCACACAGTATATATGTGTATGTATATAAATATATGTGATCGCTTTTTACTGACATACCATCGGATTGGATTGTCTGATATACAGCCAAAGTTAACATAACATTTGTAAAAATATGTAACATTTATTAATAAGAGGCGCTATATGGAGATGGTGGATCTCTACGAGGATGATTGTTTTAGATTACCAGTACACTTGTCGACGAAAGAAGCCAAGCATATTCACATGGAGAGACGTCTGTTGATAAGCAAAGAGTATACACATTTAACAGACGTCAGGTACAGCGGCTGATGGTGCTGTGTCGTCGAGGCTTGCTGTTATTTACACTTCTGCGCAATGCAGCGTTCTCTTGTTCCAACTGAGAGACTCGCATTTTCAGCTGCATGATGGTGTTTCTCATGCAGTCCATTTCTTCCCTGACCGCGTAAATCAGATGGGACTTGACGAGCTCCATCGCCTGCTCAATAAAGAGCGAAGTAGCCGTCGACGAAGAAGCTGGTCTCTTGTGACTTTTGGCGTTGTCGCGACAGCAAGTGTGGTCCGCCATATCTGTTCTTCAGTTCAAGAGTGATGCCATCTCGTTATATCGCGCAATTTATACCTCAAGAGAAAGGACATACTATCATCGTATCACCAGCCAGTGCTCCCTTCCGAGGTGTTTATTTGGGAAACTGGTCAAAGTCATGGTCACGTGGTAAGGAGAGGGTGAGCAGGTGTGTTCTCTGTTTAAGAGGATATGAAGCACAAGTCAGTGACAGAACTATTGATATTGTTTCTGGTAGCTTTCTCTATATTCATTAGTATAGATTTATTATCGATGATTAACACTATAGTTGCTGATGTATATTTCTCAGCTATCCTCTAAATTACGGTACATTTATTTTAGCACCTAAACAAACTCTGGGCTTAGTTTCGACAGTGTCTTACTCTAAATAGATTATATGATATTCTGGTTAGGTTTTTCGTAATGACTGCAGAACCGCGGGCATTGCCAACGCTATCCTGTCGTTCGCATCCGAGTTTTATGACTTCATTTATAAACTGAATCACAGTGGCGGTTTGGCAATGTTACCTAATTACATAAATGACCATTTCCCTTTTTTTCACATATTTTACATCAACATTAAAATATATTCATAAGAAAATGTTTAAGATCTGGCGCTCAGTTTAAATATTTCCGGTATCGCTTTCATTGATCAATATCATCCCAAAAAATTGTATGGACACGTACGTAGCTGCAATAATAGACCTTTTTCCTGAATTAGGTTTATTTTCATCATGCGAACTGTAAAATATATTTCAGCACGTAGTAAAGGTATCCCAGTATCAATTTATACTCTATTAAACATTCGGCACACACGTACACGCATGCAACAGCCACGCACAAATCCAACCTTTTAATATCCACACACAATATATATATATATACATATATACACATTTATTCGATGATCACTTTTTACTTACATGCCATCAGATTGGATTGTCTGACATACAGCCAATGATTACAGAGTCAAATGAAGCGTCCCTAGAAGTCCCAGGCCATGCACATAGGACTACAGCCAAAACAGATGTTATTTTTTCTTTCTCTGTGTATTGACATATATTACATATATATGTGTATTGTACGCACGTATTGTCCATGATTTTATTCTGGCTGTCTGCCTTATTGGTAACATTTTTATAAATATATATACATTGATAAGATTAACATTTTTGTATACGTTTATATAAACATGTACCGATCGGGAATAATTACAGGGGGCAGATCTCAAAGTTAAATCGATAACTAATTTAACTTCCTTGAAGACTTTCGTTCGAGTTCTACAAGGGAAACATATCACATGGAGAGACATCTGTTGACGAGAAAGAACATACGGCAAAGTACAGGGGCTAGGAGTGCTGTATCGTCGAGACTTGCTGTTATTTACACTTTCGCGCAAGACAGCGTTATCTTGTTCTAGTTCAGAGACACATTTTCAGCTGCGGAAGATAAACACAACATTTGCAAAGATATGTAAAGTTTATCAATATGAGGCGCTATACGGAGATGGTGGATCTCTTCGTTAAGCCGACAGTGTGTTAGTTTTCTTGAGGATGATTGTTTTAAATTACTAGGACACTTTCCGACGTCAAAAGCCAAACATATTCACATGGAGTGACATTTGTTGACAAGGAAAGACTACATTCGATAAGAAGACGGCGTTAGGTACAGCGGCTGATTGAGCTGAATCGTCGGGGCTTGCCGTTATTTACACTTCTGCGCAATTGAGCGTTCTCTTGTTCCAACTGAGAGACTCGCATTTTCAGCTGCGTGATGGTGTCTCTCATGCAGTCCATTTCTTCCCTGACATCGTAAACCAGATGGGACTTGACGAGCTCTATCGCCTGCTCGATTCTGGTCTCAATAAAGAGCGAAGTGGCCGTCGACGAAGAAGCTGGTCTCTTGTGTCTTCCCTTGGTGCGATTTATACCTCAAGAGAGAGGACATACAATCATCGTGCAGCCAGCCAGGTCTCCCTCCCGAGGTGTTTATTTGGGAAACTGGTCACTTGGCGAAGAGAGGGAGAGCAGGTGTGGTCCTGGTTTGAGAGGATATAAAACACGAGACTAAGTTAAAACTAATTATATTATTTCTGCTTGTTTTCTTTCTCTAGAATCATCAGCATCGAATTATGATAAATGAGTAACACTATAGTTGCTAATGTATATTTCTCTGCCAGCCTTTAAATTACGGTAATGTTGGCAACTAAACAAACGCTGCAACAATATTTACGCCTGTTTCTTACTCTAAATACATTTTATGATATATTAGTTAGGTTTTCCATACGTCTGCATAATGACTGCTAGAATCGCGGGCATTGCGGTTTGGCAATGTGATTTAATAACACAAAGGACCATTTCCTTCTTTTACATCTTTTTACATCAACATTTTGATGTGTTTATAAGAAAATGTGTAAGATCTGGAGCTCAGTGTAAATATTTCTGGTATCGCTTTCATTGATCAATATCACAGAGAATTAATTGTATGGATACAGATACTGAGATACGTGGTTGCTAATTCAGACTTTTTTTTTTTCTGAATTAACCAATATATATCTGTCTATGTGTAGTAAACGTATCTCAGTATTGATTTTTGCTCTATTAAAGATTCTGCAAACAGTGTAAATATTTCTGGTATCGCTATCATTGATCAATATCCTTCCAAAGACAGATACGTGGCTGAAATAATCAGTTTTTTCTTCTGAATTAGGTCTATTTTTATTATGCGGACTGTAAAATACTTTAATTTCTGTATGTATAGTAAATGTATCTCAGTGTTGCTTTATACTCTACTAAACATTCTGCACCAGACGGGCACACAAGCAACACCCACGCATATATCCACCCTTCTAATATCCACACAGTATATATATGTGTATGTATATACTAATATGTGATGTTTTTACTGACATACCATCGGATTGGATTGTCTGATATACAGCCAAAGATTGTAAGGGCTGATGAAGCGTCGCTGGACGTGTCAGGATATGCACACAGCCAACAGAAGGAATGGTATTGCAAATCATACAACTTGAAATGTTTTTTTTTATATATATATATAAACATGTTATATTGCATATATTATGTGTCTACATGAGAATTATACATACACATTCTGTAAAATATACAAGTAATGTACATTTGTAGAAATTCTAATTATTTTGTTCGAGATTTCAGTCTTATTGGTAACATTTAGTAAATATATATATACATATTAATAAGATTAATATTTTGTAAAATGCATATAAATATATCAATATTTAATTATAAATATTAATATGTATAACGTACGACAGGTAGATAAAGTACAATGGCTAGGAGTGTTGTATCATCGAGGTTTGCTGTCATTTACACTTTTGCGCAATGCAGTATTATCTTGCTCCAATTTAGATACTTTTTCAGCTGTACAAAATTAACATAACATTTGTAAAAAATATGTAACATTTATTAATAAGAGGCGCTATACGGAGATGGTGGATCTCTACGAGGATGATTGTTTTAGATTACCAGTACACTTGTCGACGAAAGAAGCCAAACATATTCACATGGAGAGACGTCTGTTGATAAGCAAAGAATATACACATCTAACAGACGTCAGGTACAGCGGCTGATGGTGCTGGGTCGTCGAGGCTTGCTGTTATTTACACTTCTGCGTAATGCAGCGTTCTCTTGTTCCAACTGAGAGACTCGCATTTTCAGCTGCATGATGGTGTCTCTCAAACAGTCAATTTCTTCCCTGACCGCGTAAACCATCGCTCCATCGCCTGCTCGATTCTGGTCTCGATAAAGAGCGAAGTGGCCTTCGACGAAGCTGGTCTCTTGTGACTTCTCTTGGCGTTGTCGCGACAGCCAGTGTGGTCCGCCATGTCTGTTCTTCAGTTCAAGTATGATGCCATCTCGTTATGCCGCGCGATTTATACCTCAAGAGAAAGAACATACTATTATCTTGTTGCCAGCCAGTGCTCCCTCCCGAGGTGCTTGTTTTGGGAAACTGGTCAAAGTCATGGTCACGTGGTGAGGAGAGAGTGAGCAGGTGTGGTCTCTGTTTAAGAGGATATGGAGCACAAGACAATGCTATAACTAATTATATTGTTTCTGCTTGTTTCCTTTCTCTACAGTCATCAGTGTTGAGTTCTTATCAATGATTAACACCATAGTTGCTGACGTATATTCCTGTGCCAGCCTCTAAATTACGGTACTTTCATTTTGGCAACTAACTGGACGGTGGCCTTTTTTGAGCGTTTCTTACTGTAAATTCCGTGATAAATTAAATGATATACTGGTTTGTTTTTTCGTAATGATTGCCAGAGCCTCAGGCATTGCATTACATTGCCAGTCATTCCCATCTGTTTTATGACTTCATTATAAACTGAATCACAATGGCGGTTTGGCAGTTTATTCTAATTACATAAATGACCATTTCCTTATTTTACATAGTTTACATTTAGATAAATTTATAAGAAAATGTATGAGATCAGGCGATCAGTGTAAATATTTCTGGTATCACTATCACTGATCAATATCATTCCAAAGACTTGTATGGATACAGATACGTGGCTGGAACAATCAGTTTTTCTTCTGAATTAGGTCTATTTTCATTATGCGGACTGTAAAATATTTTAATTTCTGTATGTTGATTTATACTCCACTAAACATTCTGCACCAGACTGGCACACAAGCAACACCCACGCACATATCCACCCTTCTAATATTCACACAGTATACATATGTGTATTTATATAAATATATATGATCGCTTTTTACTGACATATCATCGGATTGGATTGTCTGATATACAGCCAAAGATTATAAGGGCTGATGAAGCGTCGCTGGACGTTTCAGGTATGCACACAACCAACAGAAGGAATGGTATTGCAAATCATACAACTTGAAATATGTTTTATATATATAAACATATATTATATTGCATATACTATCTGTCTACATGAGAATTATACATACACATTCTGTAAAATATACAAGTAATGTATATTTGTATAAATTTTAATTATTTTGTTCTAGATTTCAGTCTTATTAGTAACATTAATTAAATATATATATACATGTTAATAAGATTAATATTTTTTTGTAAAATAAATATAAATATATTAATATTTAATTATAAATATTAATATTTATAACGTACGACAGATAGATAAAGTGCAATGGCTAGGAATGTTGTATCATCGAGGTTTGCTGTCATTTACACTTTTGCGCAATGCAGCATTATCTTGCTCCAATTTAAATACATTTTCAGCTGTACAACATTAACATAAACATTTGTAAAAATATATAACGTTTATTAATAAGAGGCGCTATACGGAGATGGTGGATCTCTACGAGGATGATTGTTTTAGATTACCAGTCCACTTGTCGACGAAAGGAGCTAAACATATTCACATGGAGAGACGTCTGTTGATAAGCAAAGAATATACACATCTAACAGACGTCAGGTACAGCGGCTGATTGTGCTGTGTCGTTGTGGCTTGCTGTTATTTACACTTTTGCTCAATGCAGCGTTCTCTTGTTCCAACTGAGAGACTCGCATTTTCAGCTGCATGATGGTGTCTCTCATGCAGTCCATTTCTTCCCTGACCGCGTAAACCAGATGGGACTTGACGAGCTCCATCGCCTGCTCGATTCTGGTCTCGATAAAGAGCGAAGTGGCCGTCGACGAAGAAGCAGGTCTCTTGTGACTTCTCTTGGCGTTGTCGCGACAGCAAGTGTGGTCCGCCATGTCTGTCCTTCAGTTCAAGAGTGATGCCACCTCGTTTTGCCGCACGATTTATACCTCAAAAGAAAGGACATACTATCTTGTTGCCAGCCAGTGCTTCCTTCCGAGGTGTTTATTTGGGAAACTGGTCAATGTCATGGTCACGTGGTGAGGAGAGAGTGAGCAAGCGTGGTCCTAGTTGAAAGAATATGAAACACAAGACAATGCTATAATTAATGTTATTGTTTCTGCTTATTTTCTTTCTCTACAGTCATCAGTATTGAGTTCTTATCAATGATTAACACCATAGTTGCTGACGTATATTCCTCTGGCAGTCTCTAAATTACGGTACATTCATTATGGCAACTGACTGGACGGTGGTCTTTATTGCGCGTTTCTTACTGTAAATTCCCTGATTAATTTAATGATATACTGGTTTGTTTTTTCGTAATGATTGCCAGAGCCTCGGGCATGGCCCACACTATCCAGTCATTCCCATCAGTTTTATGACTTCATTATAAACTGAATCACAGTGGGGGTTTGGCAGTTTATTCTAATTACATAAAGGACCATTTCCTTCTTTTACATATTTTACATTTAGATAGATTTATAAGAAAATGTATGAGATCTGGCGATCAGTGTAAATATTTCTGGTATCGCTATCACTGATCAATATCATTCCAAAGACAGATACGTGGCTGGAACAATCAGTTTTTTCTTCTGAATTAGGTTTATTTTCATTATGCGGACTGTATATTTTAATTTCTGTATGAATAGTAAATGTATCTCAGTGTTGCTTTATACTCTACTAAACATTCTGCACCAGACGGGCACACAAGCAACACACACGCACATATCCACCCTTCTAATATCCACACAGTATATATATGTGTATGTATACAAATATAAGTGATCGCTTTTTACTGACATACCATCGGATTGGATTGTATGATATACAGCCAAAGATTATAAGGGCTAATGAAGCGTCGCTGGACGTTTCAGGATATGTACACAGCCAACAGAAGGAATGGTTTTGCAAATCATACAACTTAAAATATGTTTTATATATATATAAACATATATTATATTGCATATATTATCTGTCTACATGAGAATTATACATACACATTCTGTAAAATATACAAGTAATGTATATTTGTATAATTTTAATTATTTTGTTCTAGATATCAGTCTTATTGGTAACATTTAGTAAATATATATACAAATTAATAAGATTAATATTTTTTTGTCAAATAAATATAAATATATTAATATTTAATTATAAATATTAGTATTTATAACGTACGACAGGTAGTCCAATGGCTAGCAGTGCTATATCATCAAGGTTTGCTGTCATCAAGGTTTGCTGCTCAATGCAGCATTATCTTCCTCCAATTTAAATACATTTTCAGCTGTACAATATTAACATAAACATTTGTAAAAATATATAACGTTTATTAATAAGAGGCGCTATACGGAGATGGTGGATCTCTACGAGGAGATGATTATTTTAGATTACCAGTACACTTGCCGACGAAAGAAGCCTAACATATTCACATGGAGAGACGTCTGTTGATAAGCAAAGAGTATACACATTAAACAGACGTCAGGTACAGCGGCTGATGGTGCTGTGCCGTCGAGGCTTGCTGTTATTTACACTTCTGCGTAATGCAGCGTTCTCTTGTTCCAACTGAGAGACTCGCATTTTCAGCTGCATGATGGTGTCTCTCATGCAGTCCATTTCTTCCCGGACCGCGTAAATCAGATGGGACTTGACGAGCTCCATCGCCTGCTCGATAAAGAGCGAAGTGGCCGTCGACGAAGAAACTGGTCTCATGTGACTTTTGGCGTTGTCGCGACAGCCAGTGCGGTCCGCCATGTCCGTTCTTCAGTTCAAGAGTGATGCCATCTCATTATACCGCGCAATTTATACCTCAAGAGAAAGGACATACTATCATCGTATTACCAGCCAGTGTCCTTTCCGAGGTGTTTATTTGGGAAACTGGTCAAAGTCATGGTCACGTGGTGAGGAGAGAGTGAGCAGGTGTGGTCCCTGTTTAAGAGGATATGAAGCACAAGTCAGTGACAGAACTATTGATATTGTTTCTGGCAGCTTTCGCTATATTCATCCGTATCGATTTATTATTAATGATTAACACCATAGTTGCTGATGTATATTTATCAGCTATCCTCTAAATTACGGTACATTTATTTTAGCACCTAAACAAACTCTGGCCTTAGTTTCGCCAGTTTCTTACTCTAAATAGATTTTATGATATTCTGGTTAGGTTTTCCGTAATGACTGCAGAACCGCGGGCATTGCCAACGCTATCCTGTCGTTCGCATCCGAGTTTTATGGCTTCATTTATAAACTGAATCACAGTGGCGGTTTGGCAATGTAACCTAATTACACAAAGGACCATTTCCCTTTTTTTTCACATATTTTACATCAACATTTAAATATATTCATAAGAAAATGTTTAAGATCTGGCGCTCGGTTTAAATATTTCCGGTATCGCTTTCATTGATCAATATCATCCCAAAAAAATTTATGGACACGTACGTAGCTGCAATAATAGACTTTTTTCCTGAATTAGGTTTATTTTCATCATGCGGACTGTAAAATATATTTCAGCACGTAGTAAAGATATCCCAGTATCAATTTATACTCTATTAAACATTCGGCACACACGTACACGCATGCAACAGCCACGCACAAATCCAACCCTCTAATATCCACACAATATATATACATATATACACATTTATTCGATGATCACTTTTTACTTACATGCCATCAGATTGGATTGATTACAGAGTCAAATGAAGCGTCGCTACAAGTCCCAGGACATGCACACAGGACTACAGCCAAAACAGATGTTTTTTTTTCTTTCTCTGTGTATTCACATATATTACATATATTATCTATATGTGTATTGTACGCACGTATTGTCCATGATTTTATCCTGGCTGTCTGCCTTATTGGTAACATTTTTGTAAATATATATACATTGATAAGATTAACATTTTTGTATACGTTTATATTAACATGTACCGATCGGGAACAATTACAGGCGGCAGATCTCAAAGTTAAATCGATAACTAATTTAACTTCCTTGAAGACCTTCGTTCGAGTTCTCCAAGGGAAACATATCACATGGAGAGACATCTGTTGACGAGAAAGAACATACGGCAAAGTACAGGGGCTAGGAGTGCTGTATCGCCGAGACTTGCTGTTATTTACACTTTCGCGCAAGACAGCGTTATCTTGTTCTAGTTCAGAGACACATTTTCAGCTGCGGAAGATAAACACAACATTTGCAAATATATGTAAAGTTTATCAATAAGAGGCGCTATACGGAGATGGTGGATCTCTTCGTTAAGCCGACAGTGTGTTAGATTTCTTGAGGATGATTGTTTTAAATTACTAGGACATTTGCCGACGTAAGAAGCCAAACATATTCACATGGAGTGACATCTGTTAACAAGGAAATACTACATTCGATAAGTAGACGGCCTCAGATTGTGCTGTGTCGTCGAGACATGCTGTTATTTACACTTTGCGCAATTGAGCGTTGTCTTGTTCCAACTGAGAGACTCGCATTTTCAGCTGCATGATGGTGTCTCTCATGCAGTCCATTTCTTCCCTGACATCGTAAACCAGATGGGACTTGACGAGCTCCATCGCCTGCTCGATTCTGGTCTCGATATAGAGCGAAGTGGCCGTCGACGAAGAAGCTGGTCTCTTGTGTCTTCCCTTGGTGCGATTTATACCTCAAGAGAGAGGACATACAATCATCGTGCAGCCAGCCAGGTCTCCCTCCCGAGGTGTTTATTTGGGAAACTGGTCACTTGGCGAAGAGAGGGAGAGCAGGTGTGGTCCTGGTTTGAGAGGATATAAAACACGAGACAAAATTAAAACTAATGATATTATTTCTGCTTGTTTTGTTTCTCTAGAATTATCAGCATCGAATTATTATAAATAATAATTGTTGCTAATGTATATTTCTCTGCCTGCCTTTAAATTACGGTAATGTTGGCAACTAAACAAACGCTGCAACAATATTTACGCCTGTTTCTTACTCTAAATACATTTTATGATATATTAGTTAGGTTTTCCATACGTCTGTATAATGACTGCTAGTGATTTAATAACACAAAGGACCATTTCCTTCTTTTACATCTTTTTACATCAACATTTTGATATGTTTATAAGAAAATGTGTAAGATCTGGAGCTCAGTGTAAATATTTCTGGTATCGCTTTCATTGATCAATATCACAGAGAATTGTATGGATACAGATACTGAGATACGTGGTTGCTAATTCAGATTTTTTTTCTGAATTAACCAATATATATCTGTCTATGTGTAGTAAACGTATCTCAGTATTAATTAATGCTCTATTAAAGATTCTGCAAACACGCGCACGCATACAGCAGCCGCATAGATACACATATATGTACATATTCGATAATAGCTTTTTACGTCCATATCGTCAGATTAGATTGTCTGACATACAGCCAAAGATTACAGTGTCAGATGAAGCTTAGCTGGACGTCGCAGGACATACACACGGGACTTTGGGCAACACAAAAGAAAGGTGTTGCATATGGTACGACTGAAAGGATGTTTATTTTTTCCCCTCTCTCTATGATATGAACATTATATTGAATATATTATCTGTATATATACGTATTATGCATAAACATTATGTAATATATATTTGTAGCATTTTCAATATATCTGGCTATCAGCCTTCTTGTTTTCTTTTCTTTTGTAAAAATATATAAATATAGTAATATGTTCCAGTCGAGAACACTGTAGGAAGGCGGCAGCTCTCAAAGTTGAGTCGACAACTAATTTAACTTCCTTGAAGACATTCGTTGGAGTTCTCCAAGGGAAACATATCACATGAAGAGACATCTGTTGACGAGAAAGAACAACATACGGCAAACACGCGAAGTACAGGGGCTAGGAGTGCTGTATCGTCGAGACTTTCGCGCAAGGCGACGTTATCTTTCAGCTGCATAAGTAACATAACATTTGTAAAAATGTGTAACGTTTATTAATAAGGAAATTATGGATCTCTATGTTAAACCGACAATATTTTGGCTTCCTTGAGGAAACTATAAAAAGGTATTTGCCGAAGAACGAAGGCAAACATTCACATGGAGAGACATCAGTTGACATGGAAAGAACAAAATACGACAGGTAGACGACGTCAGGTACAGCAGCTGACTGTGCTGTGTCGTTGTGGCTTGCTGTTATTTACACTTCTGCGCAATGCAGCGTTCTCTTGTTCCAACTGAGAGACTCGCATTTTCAGCTGCATGATGGTGTCTCTCATGCAGTCCATTTCTTCCCTGACCGCGTAAACCAGATGGGACTTGACGAGCTCCATCGCCTGCTCGATTCTGGTCTCGATAAAGAGCGAAGTGGCCGTCGACGAAGAAGCTGGTCTCTTGTGACTTCTCTTGGCGTTGTCGCGACAGCAAGTGTGGTCCGCCATGTCTGTTCTTCAGTTCAAGAGTGATGCCGTCTCGTTATGCCGTGCGATTTATACCTCAAGAGACAGAACATACTATCTGGTCCTCCATCACTTTGCTAGCCAAGTCTCCCTCCCGAGGTGATTATTTGGGAAACTGGTCAAAGTCACGGTCACGTGGTGAGGAGAGGGTGAGCAGGTGTGGTCCAAGTGTAGGAGTATATGAAGCACAAAACAATGCTAAAACTTTTAATATTGTTTATACTTGTTTTCTTCCTCCATATTCATCAGTATCGAGTTATCATCAATGATTAACACCATAGCTGCTAACGCATATTTCTCAGCATATTTCCATATTCCAGTTATATAATTTTGGCAACTAAACGAACGCTGGCCTTAGTTGCGCCTATATTCCGTGACAAATTATACAATATACTGGTTAAGTTTTCCATTTGCCTGTACAATGACTGCCAGTAAGACTTCAGAACCGCGGGCATTGCCCACAGCATGCAGTCATTCCCATAAGAGTTTTATTGCTTCATTTATAAATTGAATCACAATAGCGGTTCGGCAATGTAACTTAATTGTATAAAATATTGGACCATTTCCTTAATTTCCAATGAAGTGTTTACAGACAAACACAAGGCTGTAGCAGTAAGCTTCTCTGTATCTGGCTCGATATATTTTTAGAATTATGTGAACTGTAATGTATTCCATTGTTCTTTAGGATAGATAGATAGATAGAGAGAGAGGGGGGGGGGTAGAAAATGTAAAAGTGAAAAACAATTAATGAAAGAAGGAACACCGGACATACAAACGCGCACATATCAGTAGATTCCCTCTTGTTTGACTTGTCGGCATCTTCTGCATCTGTCTGATATGCAGCCAAAGATTACAGGGCCGGACGAAGCGTCGCTGGACGACTTTGTTCAGGTGTTAGGTAATGACTGAAGTCTCAGGACATGCACGCAACATTACAACAACACAAAGTGTAGTGCGTAATGAAGAGTA
>NC_061819.1:9981430-9991430 GCF_019202785.1 Penaeus chinensis | reverse complement strand
TTAATTTGAGATCGTTTTCACTGTGCTAAAACAACTAATCATAATATTAACATATATATATATATATATATATATATATATATATGTAATTGTATGAATTAACACACACACACACACACACACACACACACACACACACACACACATATACATACATACATATAGATACACACACACACACACACACACACACATATATATATATATATATATATATATAGATAGATATAGATATAAATGTGTGTGCTCACCTCAGCTCATTTTTTCTGTTAGCATTTATATTATAAACCCACTGTTTTAAGGCCAAGTCTGCAGCGCCACTGTATTATTATATTGCTGGCCATTTTGTATTTAGATATCGTAAAGCTCTGAATGAACAGTCTCTGTGTCTTAAAAGCTTTGAGGGTCACATCCCAAATGAGCCTTCTGCTGGGCCGTCCTTGCAGGATAGCGTGCAAATAACAGCATTTACGGAATAAGGCTGTTTTCTCTCTAATTCCTAATTTAGCACAAACCACCTTGGACTAGAATCATTTGCATACGGCTTGGTACCGTACAAAGCCTGTCTACGCTGGTATTTTCGCAACATGAGTGTGGTCTACAGGCGTCCTATATATTTACGTTTTCTTTTTATTCTACTTCTTTTGTTTTGGTTTAAGATTCCGCAAGAAAAATAGAGATAGACACATATACGCACGCACGCACGCAAGTACATATATACGGACGCACGCATGAACTGGCACACAAATACATAAATATACACATTAATACACACACACACCGCACACACACACACACACACACACACACACACACACACACACACACACACACACACACACACACACACACACACACACACATATATATATACACACACACACACACACACACACACATGTATATATAACTGGCAATTCCATTTACCAAGGTTCTATTCTATTGTAGTCAACAGACACTCTATGCTTATGATTACCTACTTTTGGTATTTGTAAAACTCACATTCAGTATCTTTTTTACTGCCTCTTGCCATTCTGTCACTTTTTCTCGAAATATACTTGACGACGCGTTGTTAAGGTTAAGTTGCCAGTTTGCCCTTTCTGAACGGAGCAAAATAACACAAGCTTTCATAATGGATTGTCCGCATTTCGCAGTATTTAGAGCATTCTGCATCTCTTCGACAGTCATTGCCGTTACATATAGAGTGATACGTTGTACATTGCTATATCTAGTGGCTATAAAAGAATGTTCGACCCACAATATGATACAATTCAGACCCTTTTAATTTGTTTTGCATTTCCTCTCATCTTTTTATGACGCGTTTTCGTTGCTTACCATAGAAGAATTTTTCTGATTTGCTATTTGAAGACTGTCTCCCCTTGATGGTTTTCTCACATCACATATATATTAAGTTTTAGCTTTCCTAAATATAACGTAGATTTATTCAGCTCGACTTTCTCCCCTTGAGTTCACTTTTCGCCTTTTAATTCTGAAATAGCATACAGAATCCATGAAACTACCTTCTTTATCATTTCAATTTCATTTGAGTTATTTTTCTTATATTTCCGAGTGTATGAATTTCCTACGTTTTCTATTACCAGGAATTTCTGCGTTTGAATATAAAAAACATCATCTTTATTAAAGTTACCTAGTATTTGTTAAGTATTCCTTTTATTCCTAGTAAGTTCATATTCAACTAAAATATTCATACTAAACCACTGCAGGTGTTTTCTCTTACAGCTCTTCTTGAGCAATATACTTACCTATTTTTTCATTAAAATCGCCTTGTCCTCTCACAAAATTCGCTTTTGCTGTAACATTATTAAGTTGATGAGAGAGTATCCCGAAGTGTACGAATCTGAATATGTCCTCACCGATTCCTTCGTTAATCTTGAATCTTACTCTTCATTTTCCGTGGCCCCTCCCTCTATGGTGAAGCAAGTTTTCAGACCCATTGTGTCTAGACCAGCAGTTTCCCTGACTTTCTTTTGAGCGATATTACGTTAATCTCAACGTAGTCCTCCTTGCAACACCGTTTTCATTAGCCCCCTACCCCCCACCCCCGTATACCCGACATGAATTCGGCTTTAGAAAATAAGAAGATATATGATGAACGCTGAGGAGTAAACCAGGCAAGCTAAATAACTAGATACTAAGCTATAACTCCCTTGGTAAGATCCTGCACGTGTGATTCATCGGACACGCTGGCTGGTGTTGGAATGTCCCACTAGAAAATTTTTATTTATAAGATGCAGAATAGAATAGAATAGAATATAATAGTTTGATTCCATTTGTTACAATGGATATTTTTGGTGTGACATACTGTCTTTTTCATTTTGCTTCTAAGTTATCCCCTGTGTGCAAGGAATGGCCGGGGTTACCATCCACTGGCGGCGAGGGATTCGAACGCGGGTCAGCAAGATTGCTAGACGAGATCGCTACTGCTGCAGTAGTATCTCAGCGTCCCGAAAGTTCGAAACCAAGGGCCTACGTAACAGCAGCCGATTTTCGACGACACTCCATCCATAGAGATTTAAAGCAGAGCGGTTTAACCTTAAAAGCTTACGGGATTCGTTTTGTAGATTTGGAGAACAATAACTTTGAGTTTATCTCGGACGTCCGTTTGTTCTGATGAAATTCGTTTTCTTTGTTTTATGCGTACATTCTACGCATTAGGCGGGGTATAAGTCTAATAAGTCAAACCATAAAACTCATATAATATATATATATATATATATATGTATGTATGTATGTATCACCTGAGTTGCCGCCACTTAGCTACGTATCCAGTGTGCGTGTGTGTGTGTGTGTGTGTGTGTGTGTGTGTGTGTGTGTGTGTGTGTGTGTGTGTGTGTGTGTGTGTGTGTGTGTGTGTGTGTGTGTCTGTGTAACACATGAAAATGTTCTTAATCATGCAGTCTAAAACGCTCACATTTTCCTGATAAAACACTAAAGTCAATATCACCGTTCAAAATATTAAATAAGAGAATAAAATAAGAATCAGCAAAGATAAAACAAAACAATATCAGAAACAAGAATTTGATGAACAAATGAACAGTGGTGCTGCAGCATTTTTCAGTATTGCATATTTGTCTGTAATTTTTGAAATGTTTAATTTTCTTCTCTCATTTCCTGACATTTTTCTTTTCATTTTCGTTTCCTTTTCTGTAAGTTTTTGTCATCAAGGTGGAAATATTTTGAAATGTTGTTAATAAGTAATTTCTCCCAGTCAACTCTCAATCGAGACGATATCCAACAGGATTCATGTCTCGTAAAAGGGAAGAATTCAAAATTGAGAAAGGAGAAGCTGGAAAACTGTGATATTGTGTTCGTATCGTCCGAATTCTCGGTTGATATTGTTCCTGGAAGATGATAATATACGAGTTTGTATGCGATTGCGAAAAAATTCGAAAACAACTTTATTGGACTGATTCTTCTGAACGATTGTTGTGATCCATTTCGCTAGCATTGTTTTGAAGGAAGAATGACGTTTGGCTTCGCTCTTCATTTCATTTCACGTCACGGACATGGCTTTAGCTAGGAAGTAGGTTTATATTTTAAAAATTATATTCTCACACCTTTTTCATGCATTGCCGTACATACACTGACGCACATGTTTGCATTTGGCTGAATAATTCAGGTCATGTCAGACGCTGCTTACCAGCTGTGAAAATGCAATAGACCCATGGCAGAGGGGACGAGGGCAGGCTAGTCTCTTTATCATGTATTTTCCCTAAAAGCTTTTAATTCTAACAATGAAAGAAAGAAAGAAAGAAAAACTTTCGGAAGCCCTATAAATGCTTAAGAGAAATGAGAAGAACCGACTGAGGAATAAGGCGTGGCGTGCCGAGGTTAGCAACACCACACTATGAGTGGCGAACGAACGAAGAGCTGAGGGTATTCGTAATAACGTGGTAAGAGAGTGCAGAAAGCCAACACGAGAAAGTGGATGACTTCTGGCAAAAGCTAGGACCTGTCAAGGCAGAAAACGGAAAATAAGAAGGGGGCAATAATACCAAAGCAATGGACAAAACAAACCTACAATAACATTGTCAATAGAGTGAAGGCACACAAGACCGTGGATGAAATAGGAAAGATGGGAGGGGATAGAGAGAAGGCGAAACACAGGAATCAAAACACACCTTGGACAGTATGGTTAACTCGAGAATGGTACCTTCGAAATCCCCGACCGAGAACGGCATTTTGGATGCGCCATACCCAAAGCACTTTTTTGCTTGCAGAAAATTTATTTTTTGACAAATTCCATTTTTTTGCTACATTTTTATCCCGAGACTATAACGAAAACAACGATATGAAAAATAAACTGTATTGCCAAAAATAAAACTGTATTGCGAAAAATAAAAATAAAAATTGCGAGACCAAACAAAATCACCGGAATGTACTTGGAGCCTAGCACCATACAAACCCGAAGGGTGTGGGAAGAAATTCCAATAGTCGAATCCCAGATCGGGCCACCATGGAAGATTCTACAAAAGGTAAGATCTCAGGTCCTCTTTTTGTCCACCTGAAAACTCCAGGTATGTTTCAAATGACGTTTAAACATAATAAACACCGCTCAAAATCTTTCATATTGAAATGACATATTGATTAAAGCATAAGCTGTGACATTTAAACATAACATTTTTAAATAGTTGCCTATACGAGATGCATCTGCACAAAGCGACTCATGCTCCCAACAGATGGGCTTATGGCATGAGCGCCTCCTTACTTTCATCTTCCTGTCAGAAGTTGTGCAGGCGTCGAAGCTCTCATATTTAGGTAGTCTCTAGCCCTCTGGCTGCTTGATAGTATTGCCTTCGTCATCCCAGACTTGGCTAATGAGCTCCAGGGTGCTCCTTCTAAGTGTCCTGATGCATAGCCTCATCACGCACCACGTCGCGGGAGGGAGAGAGGGAAAAGTTGGAGGAGGGAGTGAGGGAGTGGTTGGAGGAGGGAGGGAGGGAGAGGTTGGAGGAGGGAGGGAGAGGTTGGAGGAGGGAGGGAGGGAGTGGTTGGAGGAGGGAGGGAGAGGTTGGAGGAGGGAGGGAGGGAGAGGTTGGAGGAGGGAGGGAGGGAGAGGTTGGAGGAGGGAGGGAGGGAGAGGTTGGAGGACGGAGGGAGGGAGAGGTTGGAGTAGGGAGGGAGGGAGTGGTTGGAGGAGGGAGGGAGAGGTTGGAGGAGGGAGGGAGGGAGAGGTTGGAGGAGGGAGGGAGGGAGAGGTTGGAGGAGGGAGGGAGGGAGTGGTTGGAGGAGGGAGAGAGGGAGAGGTTGGAGGAGGAAGGGAGGGAGAGGTTGGAGGAGGGAGGGAGGGAGTGGTTGGAGGAGGGAGGGAGAGAGGGAGGGAGAGGTTGGAGGAGGGAGGGAGAGGTTGGAGGAGGGAGGGAGGGAGGGAGGGAGAGGTTGGAGGAGGGAGATAGGGAGAGGTTGGAGGAGGGAGGGAGGGAGGGAGGGAGAGGTTGGAGGAGGGAGGGAGGGAAAGGTTGGAGTAGGGAGGGAGGGAGGGAGGGAGAGGTTGGAGGAGGGAGAGAGGGAGAGGTTGGAGGAGGGAGGGAGGGAGGGAGGGAGGGGGTGGAGGAGGGAGGGAGGGAGAGGTTGGAGGAGGGAGGGAGGGAGAGGTTGGAGGAGGGAGAGAGGGAGAGGTTGGAGGAGGGAGGGAGGGAGAGGTTGGAGGAGGGAGGGAGGGAGAGGTTGGAGGAGGGAGGGAGGAGAGGAGGGGTAGGGGGATGAGGGAGGGAAGGAGGGAGAAAGAGAAAGGAGGAGGAGGAGATAGGAAATGAGGGAGGGAGAGAAAGACAGGGGTAGGGAGAGGTGGGATGATACAAATTGAATGAGGAGAAGGAGGAAGAGGAAGAGGAGGAGGAAGAGGAGGAGGAGGAGGAGGAGGAGGAGGAGGAAGAGGAGGAGGAGGAGGAGGAAGAGGAGGAGGAGTGTCAGCGAGCAAACTCGGGGAGCTCCGGTAGGGTTCAAAACGTGCTGCTCCTCCTCCCCAAGCCTGGCATCGGGGAAACTGATGTCCACATTTCCCCCAATACCTTCGATGTCACTCCCGAGGTTTGAATTATAGTAGGCTGCTGCAACACAGCATAGGAGACTGACCATGACACTATGCTCCTGTGGAAAATTCCAGAATCCCAAAATTCACATTATTTTCCAAATCTCATCTATTTCACCATATTTTGTTCTTGTGTAATCCATGGAAACTCCAGTGTGACCAAAACACTCACACGCAAAAAACATTTAAGACGTATAAATTATGCAATAAAACAGGTGAAAATGCCTTACCTTTACTGATACCATAAGTATATCATACCTGCCGAATTTTAGCGGAACAGAAAACTGCATAACGTTCTGCTCAGCTGCTAGATGAAGAATCACACTTCCAGACCGCTGCTGGGCCCAGTCAGATACGTATTGGCAGGTTCATGTGTTATTTTCTTGATTGGTGCTCGGGTTAAATATGCCTGGATGTACCATTCTAGGGTTAGTGATGACTAACGTAAATAAGGCAATCGTTATACTGAGACTGAAACAGTCATGGCATCAAAGGGTAGAAGGTATAAGTAGATTGACTAAATACTCAGTAATTCTTACTCTTACACAAAGATGAATGGGAGTGTCTGAAAAAAAACCTTATATGAGAAACGTATAGGAGAAAATCTAAGCATGGAAAACAAACAAACCTTATGAATCAAAACCATAAACCATTCAGAGGAGGGGATTTTTATTTTCATTTGAATACCAGAAGACCACCCGCAAGTTGTTTACGCAGGTGTAGACGGGAACAATATACACATAAATGTCATAATATGCATAAGTGAAGCCGAGCTTGACCCTTCCTTAGAATGTGCAACCTTAGAGCTCAGAGATTATAACATCTGGATAACAGATAGGACAGTTGGTAGTGGAGGGGAAATAGTAATATCATACCACCAAGAAAAGGATTATTTGATTCGTGGTGTACAATCGTAAATGAGCATTACCTTCATCAAAGCGTAACAATCCATACTAGGAAAGCATAGCATAGGTGGGCATATTGTGTATCCCTAACCTAATATTTGCCAGAAACTTATAGGACATACAAGATTTAGAATTCTTTCCATTGCAAGGAAGAAGTAATGCCAAGTACTAAAATGAAGATACTGCCATGTACAGGATACAATGCAGTTGAAAAGACGAGGTACAATCAAAAGAGAAATGATTATCGAATCCTAAGAAAGCTCTTAGAAGACAAGGACGTAGAGACATATTTCTACAGATTTCTAATGTAGACATGCAGACTTGTCAGATCTATCATAAAGAAGTTGACAGATTTGCAACAAAATTAGAAACTGAATTATATTTGTAAAAATATTGAGGTTCCGCAACTACGAGAAAACTAGATTGTACACACTTGAATTTCCATAAGGCATTTGACAAAAGTTCAGAAGAAAACTATGCGGAGACAAGTAGCCGCCGGAGAACCACAAAGATAAGTCTTGGCACCGATTACCTTTATTATTGTCCTTGGTGATCTGGCCTCGAACATCACAGACGGAGAAAGATAACAAACAAGGATTCGTCCTTAAGACTCAAAAGCCATGTCGAAAGATTATTCAAATGAAGTTGCAATTGGAGTATAGAACCCAACGCTAACAAAGGCCAGGTACGTTGGAAGCAAAAATCTAGTCCTGCGCCCGAATCAGCTGAGATAAGTAGTACTGAATACATAACAAAAAGAAAACAAAAGCGAAGGCAAGAAAATAAAATAAAAATGAAATAAAATAAAATAAAATAAAAGAAATACAAACATGAACTCGGAATATCTCTTAATAGGAAGCTGAACCCAGAGGATTACGTAAACGATTGAGTTAAAAAAAATCGGAAACATGAGGAATGCATTATTATTATTATTATTATTATTATTATTATTATTATTATTATTGTTTTTATAATTAATTATTATTATTATTATTATTATTATTATTGTTATTAATTCTTCTTCTTCTTCTTATTATTATTATTATTACTATTATCATTATTATTATTATTATTGTTAATATTATTATTGTTGTTGTTGTTTTGTTGTTGTTGTTATCGAAAACATGATGAAGGCATTATTATTATTATTATTATTATTATTATTGTTATTATTATTGTTCTTGTTTTGCTGTAGTTGTTGTTATTGTTTTGTTGTTATGATCATTATTATTATTATTATTTATGACATATGAAGGAGATAGATAATCTGGTCGCAAGGTTAAAGAGACTGAAGGAAACGGAATGACATTATTATGCTTTACAATGAAGTCCCATGATCAGACAAGGAAAAATGTGTGAATTTTAATGAGAAACAAGAAATTGTAGTTAAAGGCTCGGTATGGAACGCGATGACGAAGATGTAAAGGAATTAAGTTTTCCCAACAGGGCTACTGATAATGGAACAATCCCCGGATTATTCAAAAAGTTATTTGATCATCTAAATATAGGACACGGGGCTTCCTGGATTCAGCTCTCTCTCCCGTATTTAAACAGCTAGGTAAGAAGACACGCACGCTCGCACGTACACGCGTGGACACACACAAACACACACAAACACACACACACACACACACACACACACACACACACACACACACACACACACACACACACACACACACACACACACACACGCGCGGGAGTGCGCGCGCATACGTACACATACACACACACACATACAAATACTCATCATAACCATTATATCCTCTAACTATTTCATATTTAGCCTCTACCTATATCTGCCACACATCCGCTATTAACATCAAATCTCTGTCTCTTTCCCCTCTCCTCTCTTTACCCTTCCTTCGCCCTTTCCACATCCTCCTCCTCCTTCACCCCCCACTCCTCCTCCTCCTCCTCCTTCTCCTTCCTCTCCACGACTTCCCCTCGGCTGTCACTCTCACGTCGGCTCAAGTGGGCGTTTTTCCCCCCTCTCTCTCTCACTCTCTCTATTTTTTAATGTATTATTTTTGATTTAGTTTTTTTCTTACCCCCTTCGCTCTCCAGCTCTCTCTCCCCTCTCCCACTCCCGCGCGCATATTACTCTCGGCGGGCGAAGTAGCTAAATTAATTTCTCCTCAACGACAAGTTAAGCGGGCCGTAATGACCCAAAACACGCCTCCCCCCCTTCCCCCTCTCCCCCTTCCCCCCATAAAAAAATGGAAATAAAAAGGAGAAGAAACTATATTAAAAAAAAAGGAAATGCACTTCGAACTTGTAACTCACCGCTTCGACGACAGAGGGCGGGTCGGGAGGCGGGCATTGTCTCACGCTTGTCCCAACTTCTGATTTATACATTCAAGCTTTCGCTATCAATCTTTGTGGTCGGAAGTAGAAGAGGGGAAGAGGGGGAGGCAGAGAGAGAGAGAGAGAGAGAGAGAGAGGAGAAAGGGAAAGGGAGAGAGGCGAAAGGGGTGAGGGAAAGGACGGGAGAAGGAGGAAAACTTCGCGGAAGGCGGACGCGGCGGGTAACGAGTGGGGTGGGGGAGGTGGGGGGGGGGCTTGGGTCATGCACTTTCAAAAAAAAAAAAAAAAAAGGCGCGAGTGTGGAGTTTGGAATTTCTCTAAGTGAGTTGTTCTAAAAAAAAATATTTAATCATTTTCTATCAAGGACTTAAAACTGGTTTTAAGTTATCTAACTAAAGTAGGATCAGTGCTGTATTTCATGTGGAGACACGCAGTCATCTTCTGTGGGTTAGGCTATATAGCACAGACAAACACACACACATATGTATATATATATGTATGTATATACATATATATATATACATATATATACATATATATACATATATATGTATATATATGCATACACACAATTCTCTCTCTCTCTCTTTGGTTGCCTTACTATAAGATAATGATGACGTCGTACAATGCAATTGCTAGGAGAAGAGTAAAATACGAAAAAACCCCGAGAAAGTAACATACAAGGAGGAGCAGAGAGAGAGAGAGAGATTGATAGATAGATAAAAATAAGTGAGAG
>NC_061819.1:9973930-9976430 GCF_019202785.1 Penaeus chinensis | reverse complement strand
TATATAGATATTTCTATAGATAGAAATATGAATAAACAAATAAATAGATAAATAAATAAATATACATATATATTTATTTATCTATTTATCTATTTATCTATGCACTTATGAGTACATGCACACATGATACCTGTGACACCCAAAATAACCACTTTGCATTGGGAGGACTTTAAACCCTCTACTCAAAGTTTTCCTTCTCTTACCTCATTATTTGGTTCCAGAAAGGGTCACACGTTAATAATATTTTATCGAATTAAATAAAACAAGTTAGAATGAGATTGCATGGTTTATTATAGGTTTAACACCAGTAAATCCTAAGTAGGTTTTTGTGTGTGTACGCGAGCACTTTTTATCTCTGCTGGACTGCCGATGTGGCGCTCTGTGATGTTGGGGAATTATAATCTTATTTAATTCTTTATGATTTTCATTTCAAATGTAGACAGTTACTAGAGTGTATATTATTAGATTTGCTTGTAGTTGCTGCTTCGTATTATATGAAACGATAAATGATATTCAGGGGTACATGTCAGATGTAAATTTGTATATCAATAATGATGAAGGATATATTTGCTTTGTATTTCCGTTATCTACTCGTATTTGTAACGAAAATTTGTGGCTGTTTTGCATGTTCTTCAATAAACAAAGACCTTTAAAAGAACCCCATACAGGACTGTCTCCAATATTTAGAGTTTAGTCACGAATACTGAAGCAAATAAATAAAGTAATGTGTATATGGCCTACATGGGTGGATGGGCACCATGTTAAGTGTGTATTGTGTGTAAGGGGCGAAGCTTGTAGATACGTGGTAAGTTAAAATCTAGATTCCTTGAAGAATTCTAAAAGTAGAAGAGATGAAATGAGAAGGAGAAAAGATGAAAAGGAAAACATATGAAAAAAACAGGATGGATATAACGAAGACTAAGAAAGAAACGAATAAAAAGAAGAGATAAAGGCCAAGAAAGAGACGGATAAGAAGAGAAGACGAAAGACAAAAAAAAAAGACGAAAAAAACAAGAAAGAAGCGGACAAGAAGAAGAGACGAAAGACCAAGAAAGACACGAATAAGTAAAAATGAAAAGTTAGAATCAGAAAGAGAAAAAGGCAGGAAATGCACGCTACAGCTGTATCCACAAGGCAGCACGGAGCTACAGTCGATAAAAATCTCGTCTGATTGCAGGTTTGTACTCAAGGTCGTCCATCGGCAAGACAAACGGGGGTACGGTGGGGGGGGGGGGGGGTATGAGCGATTTCCATAATTTTTAAAGCGAAATCGCAAAGTGAAGGGACACCCCCCCCCCCCCTACTTGTCGAGAGCAAAGGGGTAGCGGGGTTGCGTGTCTATCCATCAAACAAGAAAAGGGAGAGGTGTATTGAACAGCGTATGAACGAACAGGGAAATGACTGCTTAATCCACAGAACGGAGGAAATGGGTTAGATTCTTCGCTCTAAATGACCCTCAGGGGTAGGGGGGGAGGGAGGGAGGTGAGGGAGGTGGGGGAAGGGAGGGTAGAGGGTAGGAGGGAAGGGACGAAAAATGGGTAGGAGAGAAAGGGAGGTGAGGGAGGTGGGGTAAGGGAGGGCAGAGGGTAGGAGGGAACGGAAGGAAAATGGGTAGGAGAGAAGGGGAGGTGAGGGAGGTGGTGTAAGGTAGAATAGAGGGTAGGAGGGACGGTGAGGAGAAAGGTAGAAAGGAAAGGGAGGAGAAAGGGGAGGAGGGTAGGGGAGGAGAGTAGTTGGGAAGGAGGGCGAAGAGAGGGCATTAGGAGGATGGGAGGTGGAAATGTTGGTCGGGGTAGAGAGAGGTGGAAGGGTAGGGAGAAAGAGGAAGAGGAAGAGGCGGAGGGGAGGAGAAGGAGAAGGAGGAGAAGGCGGTGTGGAAGAAGCAGAGTAGGAGGAGGAGGAGGAGGAGGAGGAGGAGGAGGAGGAGGAGGGGAAGAAGAAGAAGAAGAAGAATGAGGAAGAAGAGGAGAAGAAGAAAAAGAAGAAGAAGATAAGACGAAGAAAAAAAAAGAACGCGAAGGAAGAGAATGAAACGGAGGAGAAAGAAGAGAAGGAGGCGAAGGAGAAGGTGGATAAGAAGATGAATAAGGAGGTATAAGAGGTAGAGGAAGAAGAATGAGGGAGAATGAAAGGGACAGGTGAGAGGGAGAAGGAGGAGAGGGGGAGGGGGGGGGGTAATGAGGTGGGAAGGAATGCAGACGAATAAGGTTAAGAAATCGTAACATACACACAGATCTGCAGGCAAAAACGGCACCCTTAGCCAGGGAGGGGATAGAGATCGATGGAAGAAAGATTAAGAGAAGGAGGGGGATAACGAGAAGGGAAAAAGAATGAGGAATAAAAAGAGCGAAGGCAAGAGACACACACACACACATACATACATACATACATACATACATACATAAATACATACATACATACATACATACATACATACATACATATATACATACATATATACATATATATATATATATATATATATATATATATGTGTGTG
>NC_061819.1:9901430-9903930 GCF_019202785.1 Penaeus chinensis | reverse complement strand
AAAAAAAAATGGATAGAAAATATTCGAGTTGTGAAAGTGCAACATTAAGCACTTAAGATGTGATTAAAACTTGGGAATATCTTTGAAATAAAGAAACGAAGAAATATAAACTGACAGCAACAAAATACCTTTACAAAATGAAAGCTAAACATAATATATACACTATCAACAGGAATGTCAAAAGCACCACGTAAAACTATGCCCCATCAAATGTGTCCAATGTTCGCGGTAATATCAAAAGTACTCTTTAAAATGACCAACTGCATTAGCCCTGTTGCTTTACAGTCCATCCATTTAATACCGAATGATTATAAACTCCCACTCAATAGCTAGAATTATTACATGTTCCAGCTTGCTTGTGTGCATTTTTATAATCGGCTAATGTATACCTATCAGATATCTAGGACTACATTCATTTCAATCAGTATATTGGCGTACTGTGAATGCTTAATTTACATTGAGAATTGCTACCAAAAGGGTCAAGGACGGAAAAAGTTTAATGGTATAATTAATTCCACACTACTGAAGATTTATAAACTATTGGCGATGCTTAGGCTACATTTACTTTTTTAGGCCCCCTTGTAGAACATGTTTCTTTTTTTTGTCAAAGGTGGGACGAAAACAAAGAAAGGAAGAAAGAAAGAGAGAGAGAAAAATAAATACATACCTATACACACACACTCACACACACACACACACACACACACACACACACACACACATATATATAGATATACATATATATATATATATATATATATATATATATGTATATATATACATATACATACTTATATATATGTATATATGTATGTATATATATATATATGTATGTATGTAACAAAGCGAGAGAGAGAGAGAGAGAGAGAGAGATACGGTAAACTATGCTGAGGATTTACTTGTCGTTAATATTTGGCATTTTATTTTGTAACTGGATCTGCTTTCTCGTAGTAATGATGCATTTGATTTCAATGATCACAAATTAACAAAAATGAAGGCACAGATGATGATAATAATAAAAAAAAAGATAAAAAGAACGACACAACAACAATTATCATGATAATAATAATAATATAATGGTAATTATAGTGACTATTATAATGATGATAGTAGTAATAATAATAATCATAATAATGATAATAATAAGAAATAATGATAATGATAATACCAATAATGATAATTCTTATAATAATGATAATTATAACGGTATTGATAATTAAAAGAATTTAAAAAAATAATGATAGTAATGATAATGATAATAATAATGATAATGATAATGATAATGATAATAGTGATAAAAAAGATATATTGATAATGAAGATAATGATGAAAACAATAATAGGAATGATAATAATGATAATGATAACAATAATGATAATAAAAATAATAATGATAATAACCATAATTATGATGATTATAATAATAATATCAACAACTACAACAATGATAACAGTACCAATAATGATAATAATGATAATAAGAATGATGATTATAAGAATGATAACAATGATTATAATAATGATAATGATAATAATAACAATTAAAATGATAATAATGATAATGATGATAATGATAATAATGATAATGATGATAATGATAATAATGTTAATGATGATAATGATTCAGAGTTGGTCCCATATCCACGTGGACGTAGGGGACATATTCGTTGAGAAACATGCTTAATTAGCATGTGTCTCAACGAACGGGAGGATGCGGTATATTAGCCAGTTCTCTTCCGGCCCGAGTTTGACCCCAGCATGCTGACGTCAGCATACCAGTACTCATTCACAGCTGATAAGACTCGAGACCTTGCGATTGCAAAGCCAGCGCTCTACGACTGAGCTATGCCACCACTTATAATAATGATTATGATAATGATAATAGTTAAATATTATATACATAACTGCAATGTAATGAAGATAATAATAAGTTGATGATGTTGAATATGATAATGATGATAATGATGGTGGTAACAGTACAACTATAATAACAGTAAAGAATTAATCATATTAATAATTATGTGAAATTGAGATGGTAATGATAATAACAATGATAACAATACATCCTTTAGTGTCATTACAACGGAATTAACTGATATTATGGTGGAGCATGACAATACAGTATCCGTGAGGCACTGGACGGAAATGAAGCAGTAATTCTGACATGGTATGACACTAGGCTTGAAAATATATTTTTAGTTTAGTTTATTCCTTTATTTAAAACCCTGGCTAACTGCATGGGCGTGGGCAGGCTGAGGTACATTTGAAACATGGTCATAAGATTATATAGTGGTATTACATTTGAATTTATGCTATAACATTATCATGATAAGTACTATATCAGTTAAAAGAAAGGAACAATTACACAGTCCTTTATCTACTCATCTGCCACGCCGGCGTACAGCTTGGGCGTGAAAAAGCATTGCTTCATTTGATATGCGGTCATGTGATACTACATTCCGAATTTAGATTACAACATAAGTATATCTTCAGATACAATG
>NC_061819.1:9886430-9888930 GCF_019202785.1 Penaeus chinensis | reverse complement strand
TATCTATCTATCTATCTATCTATCTATCTGTCTGTCTGTCTCTTTCCTCCCTCTTTCCTTCTCCTTTCTCTCTCTCTCTCTCTCTTTCTCTCGGTCTCTGTCTCTCTCTCTCTATTTCTCCGCCCCCCTCTCTCTCTATTTATATATCTATGTCTCTCACTTCCCCTCTCTCTTTTTTGTTTTCCTAAATAAGTTGTATTTTTTTTATTGACCAGCATATTTGTCTACTCGTTACTTTTGATACAATTACTAATATGATGATTTTGATGACAGAAATTATGAATATAGGAATAGAGGTAATGATAATGATGTAAATAAGGATAATAATAATGACAATAATAACAACAAGAACAATAGCAACAGTAACAATGATGATAATGATGATGATAATACCAACAACAAAACAATAAAGATAATAATAATAATATTAATAATATTTATGATGCTAACTAAAATGATGATAACAATAGATAACAATAATAATAACAGTAATATTAATGATTATGATAATAATAATAATAATAGTGATAATAATGATAATGATAATAATTATAATGATGATGATATTGATGATAATAACAATAATGATCATGTTAACAATAATCATATAAGAATGATTTTTAAAAACAATAAAAAAATATAATGATAACAATTGTATTATTGATGATCAGGCAAAGGATGACAGTAACAATAACAACAACAATAACAGTAAAATAATAATATCAGTAATAAATGACGTTGATGATTAGATATTTGATAGTAATAATTGTGAAAAATAACAATGGTAATAATAATAACAGTGATAATGATAACAATGATAGTAATAAGGATGATGATAATTATGAGAATAATGATAGAAATGCAATAATGATAAAAAAAAATATGATGATGATAATAATGATAACAATAATAATAATAACATGGCAATATCAATAGTAATAACAATAGTAATAGTAATAACAATAGTAATAGTAATAAAGATGATGATACTAATAATAATTATAGTAATAATGTAATAATGATAATCATGATAGTGAAAAAATAAAAAATAACAACAACAATAATAACAATAATAATAATAATGATGATGATGATGATAATAATGACAATAATAATAATAATAATCTTGATGATAGTAACAATGATAATCATAATAATGATGATAATGATAATAGCAATAATGATTATAATAATAATATTAGTAATAATGGTGATAATCATTATGATGATGATAGATATAATGATAATGATAGTGAGTATGATGATATTAGTGATAATGGTAACAATAATGATAATAATAAAGATAATAATAATGATAGATGTGGTTGTTATAACAATAATAATGATAAGATAATGATAACAATAATAATGATGATAATAATGATGATGACAATGATAATACAAAGAATGATAATAGTGATGAAAATGCAATAATGATATTCATGGTCATAATGATAATGTTTATGACTGTAATAACAATAATGATGATAATGATTATTATGATAATAACAATAATGATAACAACAATATCGATAATAAGAATAACAGGGGTAATAATGGTGATGATGACAATACTGGTAATAGCGATAATGATAATAATAACAGTAACGAGAATGGTAATAGTAATAAAGCCAATACAAAACACACACACACACACAGAGACACACACACACACACACACACACACACACACACACACACACACACACACACACACATACACACACACACACACACACACACACACATACACACACACACACACACAATGAAAATATTATAAAGTAACAAAATATAATAATGAAGAAAATTGCAGAAGAGGACCATCACGTTGCCTTAACTTCCCCAACTAAAGAATGCGAGACAGACAGACATGCAAAAACAGGTCACGCAATCAGAGGTTTGAGAGTGGCATAACAAGAGGTATTCCTGACCTCTGTCGTGACTAGTGGTACTCCGGTGGTCAGTGGCACCGCGGGCAGGCACTTAAGTGGTGGTAGGTTAGTTGTCATGTAGTGGCAGACATGTGGTGGCAGACATGTGGTGGATATGCAAGTGTATCATGTTGTATGTGGGTGGATGTGTATATATATTTTTTTGCTTCTTTTTTTATGTGTTTGGTTATGTGGTGAATAGGATGAATGCTTTTGTTCATGTGGTGGCAGATTGGAAGGTTGGTTGTTATGTGGTGAATATGTTTATGTGGTAGGTGAGTGGATGTGTTTATGCTTCGTATTTTCCTTTTATCTGTTTGGTAGGTATGTTGAGGGTGGGATTCATGTGGTGGCTGGGTGGGAAGTTGGTTTGTCATGTGGTGAATATGCGGGTGTTTATGTGGTAGGTGGATGGATATGTGTTGGTGTTTTTCGTTTTCGGTTTGTCTGTAGGGCTGCCGAGAAGTGTATTCTGTATCTTTTTCTTCCCCTGTCTTTCTTTTCTCTTACCCTGTCTTTCTTTTCTCTTTCTCTGTCTTTATTTTCTCTTTCTCTGTCCTATTTCG
>NC_061819.1:9868930-9873930 GCF_019202785.1 Penaeus chinensis | reverse complement strand
GAATTGGCTGTAGGGGGGGGGGGGGGTGAAGTGGAAGGGAATGAATGGCGGGTAAGCGAAGTGGAGGATTGAAGTGGAGGGGTGAAGTGGAGAAATGAAGTGGAGGGGTGAAGTGCAGGAATGAAGTGGAGGAATGAGGTGGAGGGGTGAAACAGAGGAATGAAGTGGAGGAATGAAGCGGAGGAATGAAGTGGAGGAATGAAGTAGAGGAATGAAGTAGAGGAATGAAGCGGAGGAATGAAGCGGAGGAATGAAGCGGAGGAATGAAGTAGAGGAATGAAGTGGAGGAATGAAGTAGAGGAATGAAGTGGAGTAATGAAGTGGAGTAATGAAGCGGAGGAATGAAACGGAGGAATGAAGTGGAGGAATGAAGCGGAGGAATGAAGTGGAGGAATGAAGCGGAGGAATGAAGTGGAGGAATGAAGCGGAGGAATGAAGTGGAGGAATGAAGTAGAGGAATGAAGTGGAGTAATGAAGCGGAGGAATGAAGCGGAGGAATGAAGCGGAGGAATGAAGCGGAGGAATGAAGTAGAGGAATGAAGTGGAGTAATGAAGCGGAGGAATGAAGTGGAGGAATGAAGCGGAGGAATGAAGTGGAGGAATGAAGCGGAGGAATGAAGTGGAGGAATGAAGTGGAGGGGTGAAGCGGTGGAATGAAGTGGATAAATGAAGCGGAGGAATGAAGTGGGGGAATGAGGTGGAGGAACGAAGCGGAGGAATGAAGTGGATAAATGAAGCGGAGGAATGAAGTGGGGGAATGAAGTGGAGGAATGAATTGGAGTAATGAAGTGGATGAATGAAGTGGAGGAATGATGTGGATGAATTAAGTGGAGGAATGAAGTGGAGGAATGAGGTGGAGGAATGAAGTGGAGTAATGAAGTGGATGAATGAAGTGGATGAATGAAGTGGATGAATTAAGTGGAGGAATGAAGTGGAGGAATGAGGTGGAGGAACGAAGCGGAGGAATGAAGTGGAGGAATGAAGCGGAGGAATGAAGTGGAGGAATGAAGCGGAGGAATGAAGTGGAGGGGTGAAGTGGAGGGAAGGAGAGAAGGAGGGTGTTAGGTGTAGGCCTACATGAGCATGGATTCGGATCAGTGGCAACAAACCATCGATTTTCGGTTACCATGGCGACCGAACAAGAACATGGACAAAGAGAAATTTGTCCAACTTGCGTCATACCGCATCTGACCTCGCCTGACCTCGCCCCGTGCCCGGAGATACTAATAACAGATGCCGCGGATTCTTGGGCAAGGAGGACCGCCGGGAACTTCATACAATGACAAGTTATCATTACGGTTAACAGAGGGAGAGGGGGGGGAGGAAGGGGGGAGAGGGGGAGGGGAAGGTGGAAGGGAAGGGGGAGGGAGAGGGGGGAGAGGGGGGAGGGGTGGAGGGGGAGGGATAGGGGAGGGGGGAGTGGTAAGGGAGGGAAGTTGGCGAAGGAGGGAAGTGGGGAAGGAGGTGGAGGGGGAGGGGGAGGGGGGAGGGAGAGGGGGAGGGGGAGGAGGGGGGGTGGGGTTGAGGGGGAAAGGAGGGGGAGTGGTAAGGGAGGGAAGTTGGCGAAGGAGGTAAATGGGTAAAGGAGGAAAGTAAGGGAAGGAGGTGGAGGGTTAAGGGAGGAGGGAGAGGGGGAGAGGGAGGAAAATAAAGAAGGGGGAGAGGTAAGAATGGGCAAGGAGAGAGGGAGGCGAGGAGAGTGGAAGAGGGAAGAGTATGAGATGGGGGAAGGAACTGGAGAGAAGGAGGAATAAGTAAAAGTAGGGAAGAAAAAAGGGAAGGAAGTAGGGAGATGGAAAGACTGGAGAAAGGGAGAGGGGAATAAAGAAGGGAAGAGATGAATAAGAGTAGGAAAATGCAAAGGGATAAGGGAACAGGTAAGATGAAGCATAGGTAAGGAAGATTGAGAAGGGGGGGGGGGATGACAGGATCAGGGAGGGGATGAATGGGCCAGGGGGGAGGAGAGGAGAGGGAGAGGGGGGGAGAGGAAGGGAAAGGAGAAAGATATGATGTAGGATATTAAAAGTGCTTCGATAAAGAGGACGATTAATAAAAATATTAAACACTTGATATAATATTCATTAAGTGCAAATACTTTAACCTGCTTCCTGTAAAAAAAAAAAAAAAAAAGGAAATAACAAGGAAAACATGATAAAACGCGTATCTCGAATCAAAGTAAGAAAAAAGACTATTTATATCTTCCCATTTTTTATTTTGAATAAATCTAACATTTCATAATTCATTCAGTGTCAAACCATATAGAGATCGAGTTAAATATCCACACATTAACGGTAAAATAGTCAGATCTCTCTCTCTCTCTCTCTCTCTCTCTCTCTCTCTCTCTCTCTCTCTCTCTCTCTCTCTCTCTCACTCATTCTCTCTTAAAAAAAAAAAAAAACTACTTAACGGTAAACAATAAATAAGATGGATAATTAACGCATTTTTCACATCTTAATAAGGGACATTTAGGTTAATGCTTTATTAATAACGATACATTTCCGAAGTTGATTGACCTGCCGGCAATCAGGGTGAGAGTTTTTTCTTAAATCCTGTCCTATTTTTTTGGAAATTGATTAGAAATGTTTGTTACCGGAGCAATTAAATGCAATAGGCGTAAAGGGAAAAGAAGAAATAGAGAAGCGATTGATGTAGATGTTCAGAGACAATATAAGTCGATGATAAAAGCAATCTCGAAAACATTTAGTAAAGAATAATAGAAGGAGGCACACGGATGACGCTCTTGCACACGCTCACCGGCAAACACACACACACACACACACACACACACACACACACACACACACACACACATATATATATATATATATATATGAATAAAAGGAAAGTAGTAAAAAGCGAAAAGTTAAATGAATAAATAAATGAATACATGTATACACACACACACACACACGCACACACACACACACAAATATATATATATATATATATATATATATATATATATATATATATATATATGCATATATATATACACATTCAAAACACACACACACACACACACACACACACATATATATGCATACATAAATACCTACACACATAGTTGCCGGGAGGGTTCAGTGGTTAAAGCAAAAATGCTTGCGCTCCTGCTGCTGGCTCGAGCCCGATCTCACGGCAAGCAAACGATATATCTCGTCAGACTCAAGTGCCACAGGTGAAGTCGCCGCCGTGGCACGGACGGCAGCGCGCGCCTCTGAGATCGAGCGTCTGATTAGGAAGGGCATCCAATCAGGCAGGGGTGGCAGTGCCAGACAACCTAAGATTTGAGAGAAGTCTGTGTCCTGCAGTGGAAAGATAGGTTCTGGAATGTAATGATAATATAAACTATGATAAAAACGATAATGGTAATAATGATAATTTCAATGATGATTATAGTAGTAATAATAATAATGATAATAATAATGATAATAGTAGTATAAATAATAATGATCATAGTGATACTAATAGTAATGATAATAGTATCATTATAACAATAATATATTGTTGGAAAGAAAGAAAAAATTGACGATGTGAAGATTAGTTTCTGTTTCCCGTGGATTGAAAAGTGAGGGAGAATTTTTTTTTTTCTCTCAAAAACATTACCAAATTAATTTTTATTTTTTATTTTTTGCTATGGTTTCGAATGATCTCTTCTTGATTTTTCCCTTCATTCTGTATTTCGCAATCGAAATCAATTTTCTGAATTCAAATTTCTTATTCTGAATATTTGATTTCGTTTTTTCGTTATGGTTTCGAGTTCCCTAGTTTGAAGATTCGAAACCCTCTATTAACGGAATCTAATATCCTATTTGGAAACGCACATCATTAAATCCACAAGTCAATCGTAAACACGTAGTCACTTAAATCTATATATACCCTCCTTGGCGAGGACAAACCCAGATAGAAGCCACTACAAGATACGAGCCAACGAAAATATAAGCTCAGTAGTGGTTTGTTTCTCTCTCCCTGGTGCTTCGCGCCCTCTGAGACTGGGTTCGAATCCCTGTCAGGGAAGGTACGTATATTTCTATATAAAGTGCGTTAGTGCATTCTTCCATCTTACGTATTCGTCAATTCTAGAGAACAGGTTTTCCCTCTCAGTAAACACGTTGTTATTGTTCATCTCTCGCAAACACAACTCTTGTACAATTTTATTTTCTCTGACTCCTTTTCAAACAATTCCTTATATTTGCTGTATTACGAAAGACATGCGATTTCACAAACAAATTCAAGCGAAAACTTTCAACGCTGCGACTTGCTTCTTAATGTTATCAACATTCAGCATGCAACAGTTATAACCAATCTCACTCAAAAGCTTCTGAATACCGTATGCGAAACACGGAGCCTGATTTTTCTACACTTCTGACCCAACGTATTTCTATCTACGTTATGCATTTTTCTCCCTCATTTTAAAAGTCCGACAGTGTTCCCCCGTTGAAGACAAAGTGGTTCTGCCTGACCTACGGTTTCTTAAACGGCGGAGCTGGCCTCGTCTCAGCTTTAAGATATTTCGATATGAAGCAATTTCTCTTTTCTCGTTCGGGCCTCGAGTCTCCATGTTTTCTGTTGGACATTTCATTCCTTTAACTGTTTTATTGGTGATATCTACGTTTGAAACTCATTTGTTCTATTTTCATTAATCTATCTATATATCTGCTTATTTATTTGTTTGTCTGTCTTATTCTTATTATTTCTGTAATTATCTATCCTCTGCAACACAAGTTTTATACTTGGATTTGTTCAACAATAGAGAAATATATACATGAGAAATCGTTTCGAAACAGAAAAGTCATTTTCTCTTCGCAATAGTCACGTGAAAGCAGGATTAAACTTATTTTGACACATATTGTTAATTGTTTGATGTCAGCTTATCCACGAGATGTAACGTTTTGAATTAAAAATATTTAGTTTCTTTTTTTAACACATACACACACACATACACAGCTAGTTTGCTTTTATATTCACTTTATTATTTTGATTTATCTTTCTTCATCAATTTA
>NC_061819.1:9858930-9863930 GCF_019202785.1 Penaeus chinensis | reverse complement strand
CCATTTTATTCTTATCATTGTTTGAGTATTTTTTTTTCTTGCATATCTCCATGTTGTTTTCTTTTCTTTTGTGTTCTATCATCTCCCAACGTCTCCTTCTCATCCCATATCTACTCTCTCTTTCTCTTTCTCAGTTCCTCTCCCTCTCTCCTTCTTTCCTTTCTCATTTTTCCCTTCTCTCTCCCTCCGTCTTCTACTTTTTTCTTCCTTCCTCTCTCTTTCCACACTTACTCATCTTTCTTTTTCGCTTCCCTCTCTCTCTCCTTCCTTCTTCCCTCCCCCTTCTTTCCATCCTTCTCCCTTCCATTTTTCTTTCTCTCTCTCTCCTTCCTTGTCTCCCCTTCTTTCTTACCCCCCCTATACTTACCCTCCAACCCCCCCTCTTCTTCCCTCTTTCTCATCCCACCCTCCTCTTACTCTCCATCCCCTCTCTCTCCTCCATCCCTCCTTCTACACCCCCCCTCCTATCTTCTCCTTTCTCTCTCCCTCTTTCTCATCCCACCCTATACTTACCCTCCATCTCCTCCCCTCTCTCTCTCCTCACTCCCTCCCTTTGTTTTCTCCCCCTCCTCTCTCTCTCCCTCTCTCTCTCTATCTCCCTATTTATCATCCCACCCTATACTTAGCCTCCATCTCCTCCCCTCTCTCTCCTCACTCCCTCTCTTTGTTTTCTCCCTCTCCTCTCCTCTCTCTCTCTCTCTCTCTCTCTCTCTCTCTCTCTCTCTCTCTCTCTCTCTCTCTCCCTATTTATCACCCCACCCTATACTTAGCCTCCATCTCTTCTCCTTTCTCAGGTTCGGCTCTTCGCTGGGTCCGGTTCCACGTACCCACCATGGTCGAGCGCGGGGAAGACGTGACCTTGACCTGTGAATTTGACCTCGCCGGAGAGAAGTTGTACTCGGTCAAGTGGTACAAAGCAGGGAGGGAGTTCTACCGTTTCGTTCCCGCTGACTGGCCCTCCAAGCAGGACTTCGAGCAGAAAGGGGTTATCGTTGATGTAAGTAGGTGTTTTAAAGGTGGGGTGTGTGTGCGTGTTTGGGTTAAATTGTGGGTATTTTGGTTTGTATACTTAGGCAGTCGCCGCCGTTACTTTATAAATTTCGTAAGTAATGTTAGGGATGTCATTTATACGTATGCAATTACTCATTTCATATACCTGTAGCAACTTGATAACAGTCCTTAATTAGCGTATCTATACTCTGTCATTTGTCGCTACTGGACAAATACTCGTGGTGCGTGGATTACTATGGATTAAAATATAGACGCGGTGCACTTTGATCTCGCATTAAGCGTTCTTTGTTTAAAGCACGATTAGTTGAGTATATGGCCGATAGGCGGCTTAAATTAGAAAACAATATGTCTGAACAAGGGGTACATATCTATTCTCTACGGTTCTTACACGATTCATAGGAAATGATGTCAAACAGTCTAATACTGTAAATGCACCGATGATTACGTGAAAAAGATACTAAGAGACCGTGATAAAATGTTAAAGGTGTGTTGGCCATAGCTCGGGAATTATTATTTCTCACTGATACCGGGAAAATATATTGTGGTTTTGTTTTACTGATTTTGTTTACACACAGAAGGCTTCATAGATGTTTAGTCACCAAGGAGTCAGTTACCAAGCTCACCTGATCTTACCTGGTCACCCGATTCTTCGCATTTTCAATAAAGATATCTTTAAATTGTATTACTATTTTCATCGTTACGAGTGTTATCACCATCATTATCATCACTCTTCTATAATTATAAATAAAAAGCAATAATAATAATAACCCAGTTCATAAAATTCCCTTCTAAATTATCTAAGGAAAGGTAAATAGATAGGCTTGGTAGCTGACCTCTTCCAGTGTCAAGATGTGAAATTTGCTGTTGATTTGGGAGTTATTGCATTTGTAGGAATTCCGATGCACACGGAGATTGAATTAGGCAATTGATGGGTATTATGATCCAACATAGAAACTCGGTTCTTGGAAAGTTTGTGTTCGATTTATGTTAGATTTATGTGTAGGTTTCTGTTTCTTTTTAGTAGCTATGGAAGCATTTATTATTTGCCGATTCTTATTGTATTTAGATATCAATTGCTTTTCTAATATACATACATACACAAACACACACGCGTGTGTATGTGTGTATGTGTGTGTGTATGTGTGTGTGTGTGTGTCTGTGTGTGTATCTGTGTGTGTGTGTGTACATGTACACAAAATATGTATATATCAGTGTACTGAAATATTTAATTACTCACTTGGCAATTTCATCTATCAGCTATCCATTTACTTTTATTAATTTATTCTTATAAAATACTAATATGTTTAATCATAGTATTATTGTAATTTTGATAATAGTATGACTTAATACTGTGTATTAAAAACGTTAGTCCTTTCATCTCTTAAAAACAACAACAATTCAAAAACGTAAATAAGGAAAATAAAAACGATAAAAATCCTTCTGATCCTACACAGTATAGAAAAAGCACATCATTCATGCTACCTTTCTCTATCTCTGTCTCTCTCTGTCTGTCTCTCTCTCTCTCTCTCTCTCTCTCTATCCCCCTCTCTCTCTCTCTCTCTCTCTCTCTTTGTCTTTCTCACTCTCTCTCTCTCTCTCTCTCTCTCTCTCTCTCTCTCTCTCTCTCTCTCTCTCTCTCTCTCTCTCTCTCTCTCTCTCTCTCTCTCTTCGTCTCTCTCCCTCTAACTCTTTCCTGACAGACCGACAGGAGCGACTCGCAGAAGGTGGCTCTGAAGGGCATCACCGTGGACAGCTCCGGGAGGTACAAGTGCGAGGTTCTGACGGAGGCGCCGCAGTTCAAGACGCTCGTCAGGTCCGGCTTCCTCACCGTCTTCGGTAAGCGGTCGTGGGCTTGGGGGGGGGGGGGGGGTAAGGGAAGGGTTAGAGGGGTTAAGGGGATAGGGTAGGGTAGTTTTTTTTTCTTTGTTTTTGTTCTTCGTCTCTCTCTCTTTCTCTTTTTTTTCTCTCTCTCTCTCTCTCTCTCTCTCTCTCTCTCTCTCTCTCTCTCTCTCTCTCTCTCTCTCTCTCTCTATATATATATATATATATATGTATATATATACATATATATCTTTCCACTTTAATTTACATTCATTCCTTCTCTACCCATTCCCTTTCTCTCTTTCATTCTTTCTCCCTTGTTCATTCCCTTCCACCCTCCCTCCACCCCCTCGTTTTCTCCAACTCTCCCTCCCTCCTCTCCTCCCTCATCTCTCTTCCTCCCTCAACAGACACTGCTCTCCTTTCCTCTAGAGAGATAGAGGAGATTTCCCTTTTTTAATTTCTTTTTTCACTTTTTTTTTGTCCCTCATTTCCTCTTCCTTTCATTACGAAGAAAGGGGAAAGCGTCAGGCAGTCTTTCGGTTTCGTCTCCTTCCCCATTTCCAGCCGCCATCTTTTTCGGATTCTTCTTTTCTCCTCTCTCTATCTCTCTTCTGTCTTTCCCTTTCTTTTTCCTTCTTTATTCGGCTCACGTCTTCTTTGGATTCTTCTTTTCTCCTTTCTCTCTCTTTCCCTTCCTTTCTCCTTCTTTATCCAGCTCTCATTTTCTTTGGATTCTTCTTTTCTCTTTTCTCTCCTTTTCTCTCTCTTTCCCTTCCTTTCTCCTTCTTGATCCAGCTCTCCTTTTCCCCAGAATCTTCTTTTCTCTTTTCTCTCGTTTTCTCTCTCTTTCCCTTCCTTTCTCCTTCTTTATCCAGCTCTCCTCTTCTTCAGATTCTTCTTTTCTCCTCTTTCTCTCTTTTGTCTTTCCCTTACTTTCTCTTTGTTTATCCAGTTCTAATCTAACTCAGATTCTTCATTTCTCTTTTCTTTTTCTTTCCCTTTCTTTCTTCTTCTTTATCCAGCTCTCATCTTCTTCAGATTCTTCTTTTCTCCTTTCTCTCCTACTATCTCTCTTTCCCTTTCTTTCTCCTTCTTTATCCAGCTCTCCTTTTCCTTAGATTCTTCCTTTCTCTTTTTTCTCCTTTTCTCTCTCTTTCCCTTCCTTTCTCCTTCTTTATCCAGCTCTCCTCTTCTTCAGATTCTTCTTTTCTCCTTTCTCTCCTATTATCTCTCTTTCCGTTTCTTTCTCCTTTATCTTCCTGCTTACCGATTCCCATTCGGCCTTGTCTCCTTCCCGACTGCCATCTCACAGTTCACTAGATTCTTTTTTCTCCTCTCCCTCTTATTCTCTCTCTTTCTCCTTCTTTATCCAGCCTTCATCTTCTTCAAATTCTTCTTTTCTCTCTCTCTTTCCCTCCCTTTCTCCTTCTTTATCCAGCCTTCATATTCTTCAAATTCTTCTTTTCTCTCTCTTTCTCCTTCTTTATCCTCCTGCCTGCCAATTCCCATTCGGCCTTGTCTCCTCCCTGATTTCCATCCGCCAGTTCACTTGACTCTTTTTTCTCCTCTCTCTCTTTCTCCTTCTTTATCCAGCCTTCATCTTCTTCAAATTCTTCTTTTCTCTCTCTCTCTTTCCCTCCCTTTCTCCTTCTTTATCCTCCTGCCTGCCAATTCCCATTCGGCCTTGTCTCCTCCCCGATTGCCATCCGCCAGCTCATTAGATATGCGAGATTCCGTTTCTTTTCCGAGTTGGCGGCAAGTTTGACAAGTTCTCTGTAGAATGGCTGAAACCTGATGAAAATCCTGCCTTGCCTAATTAGGGAAAGTTATTGACTAGCAACCCGCTGGCTGATTAGTGTGTGTGTGTGGGAGGGGGTGGGGGGGGGGGGCTTGTGGCAAAGCGAAAGCCACAGGGAAAATTAGCCTTTATAGCTGTGTATCTTGTAGGGGACGCTTAAGCACTTCGCTTGTCCTTTTTTTTTTTTTTTTTCTTTTTTTTTATTCTTAGATCTGCTCGGAAATAAAATGAAGCTGTTGATCTGGATTCTGATGTAATCGTGAGGTCAGATTAATGGATTCATTGTTAATTATGATCATTATTCTCTTCTGTTACTTTTTGGCTAGGGAAATCAAAGTTTCTCTCTCTCTCTCTCTCTCTCTCTCTC
>NC_061819.1:9826430-9836430 GCF_019202785.1 Penaeus chinensis | reverse complement strand
AAGATTCAGCATTCAAGGCAGGCTTTGTAATTCCTAGCAAGAATTGCGACGGGACAGTGAAGTAAAATGTGTAATGTCCTAGCTTTGTCAGAAAAGAACTTACTAGGCAAACACCAGTGTGCTACAAACTTTATTATGGCAAGTACACATTCAGACATAGACATGGACTCAGTTCTACATGAAGGGCTCTGATTGAAGCACAGGTAAACAGCAAAATACAGAATTTCCTATCAGGATAGTCAACACAAAACAGAGGTCCAACAAAGTCAAATCCTGTTACACTGAATTGAGGGGCAAGATTTATTTTAAATTCTGGCATAGGCACTACTGTTTGGCTACACAGTCTCGAATAATGTCTACAACAAGTGATATAGTCCTTCACAGTAGATTCTACAACCTATTATCCCCAAATCAGATCCTAATGTAGATACAATAGTATTTACACTTGCATGTTTTAGAAATTTATGTTGGAATCTGATGAGAAGTTTTGCTAGGTTTCCCTTTGGCATAATTAACCATTCGTCAGCCTATTCCTTGGCGCTCTTTTTTCCCTTAACCTTGCCGAACATTCAAGGCGTCCTTTTACTCTTAACAACTTTTGTTTATCAATAAATGAATCTAATTTTCTAAGTACAAAATCCTTGAGAAGCCTTTCTCCAATTGTTAAGATTTTAATATCTAAAGCAAAGTATTCTCTTTGTGTGCTGTAAATCAATTTAGCTTTAATCTGTTTCATTTGTGGAAAGATTGTCTTTAAACATTTTACCCTTAATTTGCCTTGACTACAGTTATGGAGAAATGTCATCACACTAGCCAAAATTCTAAATGATCCCATTGTTCAATACCAAATATAACAGGTTTATTTTCCACTGTTGCATAAACAGATATAGTACTCTCAGCACAATCACCTTCCCTTTCTTTAGTGACAAACTCGACAGTGTCCTCAACCTCACTATTTGATTCTAGCATCATTATAGGACCCTCAAGCCAAACAGGTCCACTCATCAGTACTTTTCTAGGTATCAAATCAGATGGATTTTCTTTTCCATCCACATGTCTTCAACCACTAGCTGTTGTCAATCCCTGTATTTGTCACTCTTGGCAATAAAGACTTTTTTTCACAGCATCACCCTTATTCCACTTCAAAACTATAGTAGAATCTGTCCAACAATCTGTTTACATTTACCATTCATCTGCAAAGCATTTATCACTAATTAGTGTCCATTAATCTATCACTAAGTAACCTTCATCGATTCTAAACTTGGCAAAGCCATTCATTTGATGGGTACAACCTTTGGTTTGGATACCACCAGTGATACTCTATAGTTCCCATTATCAGTTAGGGTTCTGATTTACTGCTTTCAGCTCCCATATCCTTTCTCACATGCATCTCCAAAGCTATGATGATCTTATTCAGATTTTTCCATAGCATTCCTACAAAATACCATCTGTTATCAAACAGGTACAAGCTTTGACTGCTTATGACCCACTTCTCAGATTTAACTTCCAATTCATTAGGTAGTATTTCATCCCAATCTAGGCCATCTTTATATTTCCTGAAACAATTCATTTTTGCATACATCACGAATGGACTTATCAAGCCAAGAGGATCAAAGATTCTTGATATCATACGTTTTGTACATGCCGACTTACAGTTTCTGTATCATTGCTTTCCAATTTATCTGGTAAGCTATACCACTTTAGTCCCAATGCAGACTTTATTTCCAGGTCACACTAAATTTTGAGGCAATTCATTTACTTTGTCATATCCATATTTGTAGCACACAAAATATCATGAGCCTCCTTAAGTTTATATATGGCTTCTACTACACCATCTGCAGCCAATTATCACTCAATAGCTCTTCAATAATTTTACTAACTAGGTATTGATTCAAGTAACATCTTACCGTGGCATTCAGCATAAAAGGACTAACAATGTTACCAATGGGAATTCTTGTCAAGTACATATGCTGTACCTCAATTGTTTGTACCCAACTGCAAAAACCTGTGAACATCCGTGACACAATAATCTGCAAAAAAGCAATAGCAATGTCAGCAGAAATGTCAAAAGGCCAGCGTTTAAACCTTAATAAAATCTCAAATAGGTCAGGGTTAAGTGAGGGGCCAGTATGTAAACAAACATTCAGAGAAATCGTATTATAACCTTTAGCTGAAGCATATTTCAGTACTAGTACTCAGTTCCCGAATCACCGAATGGCAAGGCATCTAATAAACAGGATTATTACCATCCACCTCATCTGCAGGAACTTCTATGATATCCTTTTCATAATCCTCATAAGCATTATATTAATCGGTTTTCAATTTTACATTCCTATTCAGTTTTGCATCCAACCTTTGATCTCTTAAGTACAAGCTTCTTATTTTTATTTTCAGCCTGCGTTTTATGGTTTCATCTTTCCTGGGAAGGCATACCTCGATATATAAGTAACAAACTTATATTTTCTATCAAATTCTACCAGCACCCTTTCCTCCATGTAACAGGACCTTTCTTTAGGAACAATGCCAACGCTTTCCAAATCCCAAAACTTATTATTTCATAATCTGAAACTCTTGACATACACATCAACTGTGGTGATGTAAACGCATCTATAGAAGTAAAGAAGTAATGGAATGGGACTCTTTATCTATAGTATGCCCTAAAAGCACTCACCGAAATGGAGTACTGTGAGCGACAATGCCCTTCATTTGTATTTTTATGTGAAATCAGTTCCCATTAATAGTCAAGCCCAATTAGTATATCAATTTTCACCGGCCAAAGGCTGATTACCATTTTCATGGTTATTAGCAATGATCAAATCAGAAAATTCACAAAACATGGCATAGGCACATAGGACCTAAAAATTGATATTTCTACAGCCACTGTATCGGTCTGTTGCCTATTCACATTAAGTAACTTCAACTTCAAAATATTACTTCGTTTTCGTGCTCGAAGCATGAGCACCGAAGCAGGAAAAAGAAATAACGTTATTCCTCAGCCACACTTGATTTACTTCCTCGTAAATTTACTGGAGACATATGACCTTGTGGCTCCATTATCAAACATAACCCTAGCAGAATGAACTCTACCCTTAATATTTACAACATTTACACATGTCATTTCTAGGATGGCATCGATTCCTTTACTACTGTTCATATCATATTCAAGTCGATTACCCTATAGTACATTCCATGTGATTTTTTTTTCTGATTTCACACAGGATCACATTATGTGGCCACTACAATTTTTACAAGTAGACTTTGTAGGACATTCAGACGCTGTCTTCTGCTCAAACATCGAAAACACATCCCAGCACCTTTCATTTTCATCACTCTTTGTGTTCCCTATAAATTTTAGCAAACCACAACACTTTTTAGTTTTATGATTTTATCACATCCTTTTCTAGTGTTAATAGAAGATATGACAACTTACTTTATCCAGCTGTTGCTTGTCAATGAGACTCATGAACCGCTCCCAAAAATGAAGACCGAAATTCCACTTATCACAGAGTTCACGTTGTGTGGACCAGCGGTACTTCAGTTATATCATTCTCACTTTCCCTGTTGACAGTCAGTTATTTCTTAGTAAAAGTTCACCGCAGCTTAATCCCGTGTCTGGGCACCAAATTGGCGGAAGCATAAGCGAGGCCCTCCACCACTTCCGCGGCCTCTCTTTCTAGTATTGATAGAAGATATGACAACTTACTTCATCCAGCGGTTGCTCATCAATGAGAACATTAAACCGCTCCCTTAATGATGGCCATTTAGTGGTATCCTTCCCGGGAAACTTTGGTAACTCTAACTTTGGCAACTAACCATCTGACTGGCTTGTATCCTACCTTGTCATTGAAGTCCCTCCCGACAAATTGTTAGGCACTATAAGTTTGTTGTACTTTTCTAGGGCTCTACTGTTCCCATTTTCCATCAATATCGCATTCCCATTCTTCATCACAGTCTATGATATGCTCTATCTTTACCTGCACGCTGTCAAATTTCATAATTTTCTTGTTCAGTAGCTCTACTACTGCCTCAAACTTTTAACTTGGATGGATTGTCCACCATGTCATCCTCTCACCTGTTCACTTAGGGTGTTTGCTGTATCTTGTCACCCATTTACGTTGTGCAGACTGGCGGTACTTAAGATATTTTACACTCAATTCCCTGCTAACAATCTCACAGTAAAAGTTCACAGAAGCTTAATCCTGGGTCTAGGCACCAAAATGTCGGAGCCATGAGTGAGGCCCTCCACCATTTCCGCGGCGTCCCCTTCCAGTATTGATAGAAGATATAACAACTTATTTCATCCAGTGGTTGGTAATCAACCACCTGACTGGCTTATGTGCTACCTTGTCATTGGAGACCCTCCCGACAAGTAGTTAGGCACCATAAGTTTGTTGTACCTTTCTAGGGCTCTACTCTTCGCAGTTCTTTACGGTTTTCAAACTTAAAGGCTGCAATATCATGTTCCCTTTCCTCATTACAGTTAATGATATGCTCTATCTCTTCCTGCACTCTGTTTAATTTCATCATTTTCTTGCTCAATAGGTCTATTACGATTTCAAACTCTACCTTGGATGGATGGTATTTTTGTGTTTGTCAGTTGCAGGTAAGTTAACTATGAATCGGAGGAGTTACAAAACATACAGCGTGTAATATAAAGACACTGGTATCATAAAATAGTGAATGTTTACTTTCAAGCCCATTGCATTGTGGGCAATCAAGTCCTCGGAGGTGCCGAACGCGGCCTGACAAGTTGTCTGGACGAGCAAGACAAGCATAAATAAACACCGAAAAAAATAACGTCGACTGGTTAAGCATACTTAGCTTGTCTCATTGTGGAAGATTCACTTAATTTTAGGATTCAGGCTGTGTATTTTTTGTTTCATCACTGACAAAAAAGTTTCTGTTGACTTCTTTGAATTAAACAAACGAAAGTGATAAAGCAAGACATGTGTCCGCCACGAATTTTGCAGGGTTCTCTGTGGATGACCCTGTCCATCATGTCTGTTCACGAAGTAAACCCAATTGAGGGAGGCTCATGGTGCGTCCTAGGAAGTCGTGGCTCGGCAGATCGACTAAACCTTTAGTGAGGAGCCATGTCATTATTATTATTATTATTATTATTATTATTATTATTATTATTATTATTATTATTATTATTGTTATTATTATTATTATTATTATTATTATTATTATTATTATTGTTATTATTATTGTTATTATTATTATTATAATTATTGTTATTGTTTTTCTTAATGTTATTATTATTATTATTAATATTATTATTATTATTATTATTATTATTATTATTATTATTGTTTTGATTATCATCATTATCATCATTTCTATTTGCTATGTTTAAGATCATTTTTGTTATTATTATTGATATTAGCATCATTATATGATGCTAATAATAGTAATAGTAATAATAATATTGTAATTATTCTTGTTACTATTGTTGTTATTGTTATTAGTTTTATTATCCTTAATAATAATAATAACGATGATGATAATAATAGTAATAATAATTATTATTAATATTATGATTATAATTGAAATATTATATTATTATCATGATCATTGTTGTCATCACCATCATTCTTATTATTGTTATTCTTATCATTATTGCCGTTAATATTGCTATTTTCATAATTGTTATTGGAGACCCTCCCGACAAGTTATCATTATTATCATCAGTAATAGTACATCATTATCATTATTTTCATCATCTTTATAATTTTCATGATTATTATTATTACTATTCTCATTATCATCACGATATTATTATTATTATTATCATTATTATCATTAACATTATCATCGTTATTACTATTATTGTTATTGTTATTGTTATTATAATCATTATCAGTGGCATTGTTATTACAGTCATTATTAGTATTATTTTCATCGTTACTATTATCATGATTATTATTGCTATTATATTCTTTTTTTTTATCACCATCACTATTATTCGTGTTGTTATCATTACTGCCATCAAAATTACTATTAATATCATCATTATTATCATCATCATCATTATCACCATCCTTTTCATCATTAATCTCATTTAAATCTTCATTAACAATATTATTCTCGTTCAACTATCACCATCGACCTTATCATCGCAATTATCACCATCATGACAATCATCACCATCACATAATCATCACAATCATCATTATCATCACCATCACATAATCACAATCATCATCACAATCGTCATTATCATCACCATCACATAATCATCACAATCGTCATTATCATCACCATCACATAATCACAATCATCATCACAATCGTCATTATCATCACCATCACATAATCATCACAATCATCATCATCACAATCATCATTATAATCATCACAATCATCACCATCATCATAATCATCATTATGATCATCACAATCATCACCATCATCACAATCACCATCATTATCCTTAATATAATCTGCGTTCATCAATCTGTTGAGGAGACAATGGAAGCAAAGAAAGTCAGGCGGATTTTCTTGTCTCTGAGACGATCACGGTCGCTTTGTCTGTTTGTTTCCTTTTTCTTCGTCTGTTTTTTGTTTATGTTCCGCCATTCGTGTTTTTTTTTTTTTTTTTTTTTTTTGCGTTTGATTTTTTTTTTTTTTTTTAGTTTTTGTTGCGTTTGATTTTTTTTTTTGTGGGTGGAGTTTAAGTATTGTTTATTATTTGTTCTTTTTGTTTGTTTGTTTGTTTGATTTCATTCCTTATTCTTTTGCTTGAGTTTCTTTCCCCCTTTTTTTTCTTCCCTTTCCTTTCCTCGTGTTTTCTTCCTTTTTTAACTTCAACTATTTCTCTTTTCTCTCCTTGCTTTATTTCCAGTTCTTCCTACTACTTTTTTTCTTTTCTTTCCTCCATTCTCCACTATTACGCTTATTCCTTTCCCTTCCTTCTCTCCTTCTTCTCCCTCTCTCTCGTTTATTTGTCACTCCTCTTCTTCTTTCTATCTCCTTTTCGCTAATCTCTCTCTTCGTCTCTTCCATCCCTCTCCTCTCTTCTCAACACCCTCCTCCCTACCACCGTTCCGCCCTCCCTATACCCTTCTCCCTCCTTTCCCTATTCCCTTATACTCCCTTCCTATCCCCATCCCTCCTCCTTCCTACACCCTTCATTCTATCTCCCTCTTTCTCATCCTTACCTCACTATCCTTAGATCTCTCTCCTTCCCCATCCGTAGCCAACTTTCTTATTTCCCTGTTTCCCTTCATTCTCTCCTTCTTCCATCCCTCCCTATCCATCACACCATCTCGCCTTCCTTCCTTTCCCTATCCCTTTACCCCTCCTATCCCATCCCCCCATTCCCCATCCCTCTCCCCTCCTCCCTCCCTTTCCATATTCCCAGCCTTACCTCTACCTCCCCCCATTCCCTCTTCCCTCCCCCCTCCCTTCCCTATCCCCCCACCTTCCTCTACCCCCCTTTCCTCTATCCCTTCTATCCCCTCCCCCTCCATTCCCCATCCATCTCCCCTCACCCTCTCTTCCCTATGCCCCTCCCTCTCTCCTACCCCCCACCTCCCTCTACCCCTCCTATCCCCTCCCCCTCCATTCCCCACCCCTCTCCCCTCCCCCCTCCCTCTCTCCTACTCCCCCACTTTCCTCTACCCCCCTCTTTCTCTATCCCTCCTATCCCCTCCCCCTCCATTCCCCATCCTTCTCCCTTCCCCCTCCCTTCCCTATCCCCCTCCCTCTCTCCTACCCCCCCACTTTCCTCTACCCCCCTTTTTCTCTATCCCTCCTATCCCCTCCCCCTCTCTCCTACCCCCCACCTCTCTCTACCCCCCTTTTTCTCTATCCCTCCTATCCCCTCCCCCTCTCTCCTACCCCCACCTCTCTCTACCCCCCTTTTTCTCTATCCCTCCTATCCCCTCCCCCTCTCTCCTACCCCCCACCTCTCTCTACCCCCCTTTTTCTCTATCCCTCCTATCCCCTCCCCCTCCTATCTCCTCCCCCTCTTTCCTACCCCCTACCTTTCTCTACCCCTCCCTTTCCTCTACCCCTCCTATCCCCTCCCCCTCCATTCCCCCTCCCTTCCCTACCCCCCCCCCTTTCCTCTACCCCTCCTATCCCCTCCCCCCCCCCCGCGTTCCCCCAACGGGTGGGTCACAGCTTCGAATCAATTTTGTCACCAGTATCCAATAATCCAAACAATATCAGGCCCGAAGCTAACATAATCCCACGCCATCCTTCGAGGATAGCCTTGCCTATCCTCGCCCATCCTGACTCGAGCATCCGGTCATCCCTCAGCCGGAGGAGGAGGAGGTTAAGGGGGAGGGGGGAGGAGGGAGGGAGGGACGGGGGAAAGGGAGGGAAGGATGGGGAGGGATGGGGAGAAGGAGAGGGGGGGAAGGAAGTTGGGGGAAGGGAGGGAGGGAGGGAGGGAGGGAGGGGAGGGAAGGAGGGGAGGGAAAGATTGAGGGAAAGATGGAGGGAAAGATGGAGACGGAGGGAAAGGAAGGACATAAACGTAAGAAAGGAGAATGAGGGAAGGAGAGGAAGTGTGAGAGATGGAAGAGGCAGAGAGAGAGAGAGTTGTGTGCGTATGTGCGAGGGCCTTGAAATATGCACGTGTGCAATGACATAAAACTCGAAAACGCTTGTAAATGGTTACTCTTGAAAACAAAAAACCCTCTAAATTCAGATACATAAACACACACACACACACACACACACACACACACACACACACACACGCACGCACGCACGCACGCACGCACGCACTCTCCCACCCACCCACCCACACACACACACACACTTTCCCACCCACACACTCCAACACGCACGCACACACACAGTGACAACCAATGTGGCGACTTGCGCGACACGAAAGATCCAATTTCAATACAATTAGGTTTTATAGCAGTCCTTAACGGCCTCGGAATCCCTAGCATTTGTGGGAGTGACGCGGCGCTGCCTTGTTGTGTCATGGGTTGGGGGGTGGGGGTAAGGGGGGGAGGAGGGGGCTGGGGCGTAAGAGAGAGGGAGAAGGGAGAAAGAAGAGGGCGGTAGGGGGTAAGAGAGAGAGAGAAGGGGGAGGTGAGGAAAGGGTGAGGGGGTGTCGGAATAAGTGGGAGGGGGTGTCGGAATAAGTGGGAGGGGGTGAGAGTGGGAGGGGGAATGGACGGAGTTAGATTGGGAGGGGGAGGGGTGAGGTGGGAGGGGATGGAGAGGAGAGGGGGAGGGTAAGGGGGTAGGGGAAAGGGAGGAGCTGGTGGTAAGGAACGAGGTTGAAGACAAAGGAATAGGAAGAGGTAGGGGTGAGGAGGGTGGCAAGTGAGGAGGGGAAGGAAGTGAGGTGGGGGGAGGGGTTGGTAGGGGAGGAGGGGAAGGAAGTGAGGTGGGGGGAAGGGGGTGGTAGGGGAGGAGGGGAAGGAAGTATGGTGAGGGGAGGGGGTGGTAGGGGAAGAGGGGAAGGAAGTGAGGTGGGGGGAAGGGGGTGGTAGGGGAGGAGGGGAAGGAAGTATGGTGAGGGGAGGGGGTGGCAGGGGAGAAGGGGAAGGAAGTGAGGCGGGGGAGGGGGGTGGTAGGGGAGGAGGGGAAGGAAGGGAGGTGGGGGGAGGGGGCTGGTAGGGGAGGAGGGGAAGGAAGTGAGATGGGGGAGGGGGGTGGTAGGGGAGGAGGGGAAGAAGGTGAGGTAGGGGGAGGGGGATAGTAGGGGAGAAGGGGAAGGAAGTGAAGTGGGGGGAGGGGGATGGTAGGGGAGAAGGGGAAGGAAGTGAGGTGGGGGGAGGGGGGGTGTAGGGGAGGAGGGAAGGAAGTGAGGTGGGGGAGGGGGTTGGGAGGGGAGGTGGGGATGGGAGGAAGTGAGGTGGGGGAGGGGGGTGGGAGGGGAGAAGGGGAAGGAAGTGAGGGAAGGGGGGGTGGTAGGGGAGAAGGGGAAGGAAGTGAGGTGGGGGGAGGGGGTGGTAGGGGAGGAGGGGAAAGAAGTGAGGTGGGGGGAGGGGGATGGTAGGGGAGGAGGGCAAGGAAGTGAGGTGGGG
>NC_061819.1:9818930-9821430 GCF_019202785.1 Penaeus chinensis | reverse complement strand
CATTTTAACACTGTAACACTGTATCACTTCTATTTTTTTTCTACTTGACACCCGAGTTCATTTCTTGTTCCTAAATTGATTCACTATGATCTTTATTGCGATCGATTAGAACTGCTTGTTATTTCGCACTCGTGACTTTTTTTTGCTTCTGTCGGTTCATCACGTGGTGTCACTCTCTGTCACATGATCTCGCCACTTTGTTTTTTGCATCTGTGTCTTGTCCTCTTGACCAAATTTTTTGTGGAATCCGCTCGAGTCCTCGCAGTGTTATTCTATTTTGGGCGTCTCGTCCCAGCTTGTTTGTTTCACCCGTTCGTATGACATCTGCTTCGCTCTCGTGTTGTTCACATGATAATGCTGTGGTATGTCTAAAGATCTAGCAGACCCTTCGACTGCATCTATCATACGCTGCTTTTCCTCAACCGAAGTGCCTAGCAGTCACATCGTCGGCATCATCCAGATCGGTGATGGAAATTGTGTCACCAATAACAGTTGTTCAGAGCAATTTGAAGGATCCAGTCAAATTTACAGATGAAACAAGGAGGGGAGAGAGTACATCCCTGACGCAAAATAACTTCAGTATTGAAGAATTCCGTCTCCTACTGCTAGAGTCTATCCTTGACCCTGTTTTGATAGGAGCCTCGAATAAAACTGATGTGCTCTGGCGGGATTCCATTTCTCTCCATTATCGTCCAGAGGGAGTTTCTGTGGACTGTTGGTTGAGTGTACTTCCAGTAATGTTTTAGAATTCTGCCGAGAGTAAATATCTGATCAGTACATCCTTTTCCAGGTCAGAAACCATACTGATTTGGTCTTGCAATCGAGTCCCTGGCAGCTCTGAAGCGGTTGAGTAAGATAGAGACAAATATTTCACCAGTAATATTGAACAGGCTTATACCACGATGTTTTTTTTTTTTTTTTTTTTTTTTTTTTCACAGGTCTTAGATTATTCTAAGTTTGACAGCATCTCTCCAATCTTGAGGAAAGATTTCAATATTTCAAACAGTTTGGAAGAGGGTCCTCGCTTGGGATTAAACCATTCTTTGGGTTTTTTATCACACTGACAACTTCACAATTTGCATCGTAGGAGGTGCTCCGTGCTATGTTTAAGAGCTCTGTGTTCGGTTGGGGGGGGGGGGGGGGATCTTGGGTAAGTATTGACTCCAGATGCTCCTTCCATCTCCGTTCTTTATCAAAAGATGTATCCTGGATGATTTCACTAAGGCAGGTTGATGGTTTTGTTGTACTTCTGAGTAATATATATATATATATGTACACACACACACACACACACACACACACACACACACACACACACATATATATATATATATATTCATATATATGTATACATCAATGCATCTATCTATCTATATATATGTGTGTGTGCGTGTGTGTGTGTATTTATTCAGAAAAGAAAGCAAAAGAGATAAACGAAAACGGAATACGAAAATACCAGTAGTTATATGGGAAAGTAGAAAAAACCCCGAAAAGATGGAAAAGAAAGAAAAAGAAGGAAAATGCAAAGGAAAATGCACACACGCAGAGGAAAAGGAAAATGCAAAGAGGAGGAAATCAGATACAACAATGTGCTGTAAATAAAACATAGAAGATAGAAATATATTAAAAACTTAGAAGTGAAGAAGAGAGAACAAAACCAACGAATGAGAGCAAGAGAGAGAGAAAGAATGAAAAAAGAAAAACAAAAACCAAAAACAAAAATGAACGAATGAAAGAAAGTCAGAGAGAGAGAGAGAGAGAGAGAGAGAGAGAGAGAGAGAGAGAGAGAGAGAGAGAGAGAGAGAGAGAGAGAGAGAGAGAGAGAGAGAGAGAGAGAGAGAGAGAGAGAGAGAGAGAGAGAGAGAGAGAGAGAGAGAAAGAGAGAAAGAGCATAAAAAAAAAAAATGTGAAAAGACGAGAAAACACACCCAGAAAAGACACAGAACGAGGCGGAAATCAGAGGCATAAAATAGTTATGAACATCTCCAATAAGCCATAACTGCTCTGGAAGATGGTGACGAAAAATGCTGCATAAAGAAAAGCTGATAAAAGGGGAAATTCGCGGCGTTGCTGGAAGTGTGGGGGATTAACTGTGGGTGTGGGGGAGAATGGAGGGTGTGTGGGGGAGAATGGAGGGTGTGTGTGGGTGAGAATGGGGTGTGTGTGGGGGAGAATGGAGGGTGTGTGGGGGAGAATGGAGGGTGTGTGGGGGAGAATGGAGGGTGTGTGGGGGAGAATGGAGGGTGTGTGGGGGAGAATGGAGGGTGTGTGTGGGGGAGAAGGAGGTGTGTGTGGGGGAGATTGGAGGGTGTGTGTTGGAGGAATAACTGTGGGTGTGGGGGAGAATGGAGGGTGTGGGGGAGAATGGAGGGTGTGTGGGGGGGATTGGAGGAGTGTGGGGGAGAATGAGGTGAGTGTGGGGGAGAATGGGGTGTGTGTGTGGGGGGGAATGGAGGGTCTTTTGGGGAGATTGGAGGGTGTGTGGAGGAGATTGGAGGGT
>NC_061819.1:9783930-9786430 GCF_019202785.1 Penaeus chinensis | reverse complement strand
CCACCTCCCCCAGCCCTTCTCCCTCCTCACCACCTCCCCCAGCCCTTCTCCCTCCTCACCACCTCCCCCAGCCCTTCTCCCTCCTCACCACCTCCCCCAGCCCTTCTCCCTCCTCACCACCTCCCCCAGCCCTTCTCCCTCCTCACCACCTCCCCCAGCCCTTCTCCCTCCTCACCACCTCCCCCAGCCCTTCTCCCTCCTCACCACCTCCCCCAGCCCTTCTCCCTCCTCACCACCTCCCCCAGCCCTTCTCCCTCCTCACCACCTCCCCCAGCCCTTCTCCCTCCTCACCACCTCCCCCAGCCCTTCTCCCTCCTCACCACCTCCCCCAGCCCTTCTCCCTCCTCACCACCTCCCCCAGCCCTTCTCCCTCCTCACCACCTCCCCCAGCCCTTCTCCCTCCTCACCACCTCCCCCAGCCCTTCTCCCTCCTCACCACCTCCCCCAGCCCTTCTCCCTCCTCACCACCTCCCCCAGCCCTTCTCCCTCCTCACCACCTCCCCCAGCCCTTCTCCCTCCTCACCACCTCCCCCAGCCCTTCTCCCTCCTCACCACCTCCCCCAGCCCTTCTCCCTCCTCACCACCTCCCCCAGCCCTTCTCCCTCCTCACCACCTCCCCCAGCCCTTCTCCCTCCTCACCACCTCCCCCAGCCCTTCTCCCTCCTCACCACCTCCCCCAGCCCTTCTCCCTCCTCACCACCTCCCCCAGCCCTTCTCCCTCCTCACCACCTCCCCCAGCCCTTCTCCCTCCTCACCACCTCCCCCAGCCCTTCTCCCTCCTCACCACCTCCCCCAGCCCTTCTCCCTCCTCACCACCTCCCCCAGCCCTTCTCCCTCCTCACCACCTCCCCCAGCCCTTCTCCCTCCTCACCACCTCCCCCAGCCCTTCTCCCTCCTCACCACCTCCCCCAGCCCTTCTCCCTCCTCACCACCTCCCCCAGCCCTTCTCCCTCCTCACCACCTCCCCCAGCCCTTCTCCCTCCTCACCACCTCCCCCAGCCCTTCTCCCTCCTCACCACCTCCCCCAGCCCTTCTCCCTCCTCACCACCTCCCCCAGCCCTTCTCCCTCCTCACCACCTCCCCCAGCCCTTCTCCCTCCTCACCACCTCCCCCAGCCCTTCTCCCTCCTCACCACCTCCCCCAGCCCTTCTCCCTCCTCACCACCTCCCCCAGCCCTTCTCCCTCCTCACCACCTCCCCCAGCCCTTCTCCCTCCTCACCACCTCCCCCAGCCCTTCTCCCTCCTCACCACCTCCCCCAGCCCTTCTCCCTCCTCACCACCTCCCCCAGCCCTTCTCCCTCCTCACCACCTCCCCCAGCCCTTCTCCCTCCTCACCACCTCCCCCAGCCCTTCTCCCTCCTCACCACCTCCCCCAGCCCTTCTCCCTCCTCACCACCTCCCCCAGCCCTTCTCCCTCCTCACCACCTCCCCCAGCCCTTCTCCCTCCTCACCACCTCCCCCAGCCCTTCTCCCTCCTCACCACCTCCCCCAGCCCTTCTCCCTCCTCACCACCTCCCCCAGCCCTTCTCCCTCCTCACCACCTCCCCCAGCCCTTCTCCCTCCTCACCACCTCCCCCAGCCCTTCTCCCTCCTCACCACCTCCCCCAGCCCTTCTCCCTCCTCACCACCTCCCCCAGCCCTTCTCCCTCCTCACCACCTCCCCCAGCCCTTCTCCCTCCTCACCACCTCCCCCAGCCCTTCTCCCTCCTCACCACCTCCCCCAGCCCTTCTCCCTCCTCACCACCTCCCCCAGCCCTTCTCCCTCCTCACCACCTCCCCCAGCCCTTCTCCCTCCTCACCACCTCCCCCAGCCCTTCTCCCTCCTCACCACCTCCCCCAGCCCTTCTCCCTCCTCACCACCTCCCCCAGCCCTTCTCCCTCCTCACCACCTCCCCCAGCCCTTCTCCCTCCTCACCACCTCCCCCAGCCCTTCTCCCTCCTCACCACCTCCCCCAGCCCTTCTCCCTCCTCACCACCTCCCCCAGCCCTTCTCCCTCCTCACCACCTCCCCCAGCCCTTCTCCCTCCTCACCACCTCCCCCAGCCCTTCTCCCTCCTCACCACCTCCCCCAGCCCTTCTCCCTCCTCACCACCTCCCCCAGCCCTTCTCCCTCCTCACCACCTCCCCCAGCCCTTCTCCCTCCTCACCACCTCCCCCAGCCCTTCTCCCTCCTCACCACCTCCCCCAGCCCTTCTCCCTCCTCACCACCTCCCCCAGCCCTTCTCCCTCCTCACCACCTCCCCCAGCCCTTCTCCCTCCTCACCACCTCCCCCAGCCCTTCTCCCTCCTCACCACCTCCCCCAGCCCTTCTCCCTCCTCACCACCTCCCCCAGCCCTTCTCCCTCCTCACCACCTCCCCCAGCCCTTCTCCCTCCTCACCACCTCCCCCAGCCCTTCTCCCTCCTCACCACCTCCCCCAGCCCTTCTCCCTCCTCACCACCTCCCCCAGCCCTTCTCCCTCCTCACCACCTCCCCCAGCCCTTCTCCCTCCTCACCACCT
>NC_061819.1:9776430-9778930 GCF_019202785.1 Penaeus chinensis | reverse complement strand
CACGGGGGGGGATGTGCAAGACAGAGGGGGAGGGAGGGCGTCCGACAGCTAAATGGGGCGGAAGACAGCCCCCATTATTTTCGCGGCTGAGCGGGAAGGCGTAGCGAAACCAATAAGAGTGTTCGTGGGTGGGGGGTGGAAGGGCAAAGTGGGTGAAAGCGTGGAAGAGGGGCAGAGGAGCGCGAAGGGCGGGGGGGTGGGGAGGGGGGGGGGGGGGGGGGGGGGGGGGGGGGGGGGGGGGGGGGGGGGGGGGGGGGGGGGTGGCGGGAGGCAGGGGGGGAGGGTTCGGCGGGGGCGGTGGTGGCGGACCGTCCGCGCACTAGCGCGGCGACGGGACCATTCGGGGGCCGACGGGTCCGGATGTCCAACTCGCGCCGAGGGCAGACCGCGCCACCCATGTCCGCGCTCGGCGGTCACCATAACATTGGGCCCTCTGCGAGGGGCGAGAGTTGGAGTTTTTTACTCTAAAATACAGAACCTTACGGGATACACCCGCCACCCACACCCCAAAACCCCCACCCCCCCAACGAATCCCTACTCCCACCACCCCAACCCCCACCACCCCCACACCCCACACGCCCCCCAACCCCCTCCCCGAACGCAGGGTCACCTTACACCCGTTGGTTAGGGCGTGGGGGAGGGGGGGAGGTGTACGAGGGGTAATGTGTTGCCGGACGGGAAGTAGGAAGGTGGAGGGGGAAGGCCGAGAAGAGGGGCGCCTTTTGTAAGGAAGTGGAGATGGGCTCTCGGGGAGGCGGGGAAAGGAGCCGGGGGAACAGCGGGGGCGGGGATGCAGGGCTAGACAGCGACCGGGGCGTCGAGGCAATGCATCGGCTGCAATTGGTAACGTTGGTGGCGGAGGCGGATGAGTCAAGGGACGCAGTGGCTTGCGCCACAAAACAAAGACGAACAGCCGAGCGGCACCGGAGTGCCAGAGGAAAACGCGAAGGCAGTGAAAAGACGGTCCGAGAAAGGAGGACATGAGGTCCCGGCGACGCCTGCGCCCGTGGCCAGAGCCCGCCGGACCGAGTGCCCAGGACCCGGCCCAGTAGCACGAGGGGCCTGGACAACCGATCGCCACCGGCTGTGCCGCCCATCCACGGTATCCCAAGGCGCACCTACACGGATCCCCTGCTGCCCCGCCGACACCCGCGGCCGCCCTACCCGCCACACTCCCCCTCCCCCCCCCCCCCCCCCCCCCCCCCCCCCCCTCCCCCCCCCCCCCCCCCCCCCCCCCCCCCCCCCTCCCCCCCTCTCTCCCCCTCCCCCTTCCCCCCCCCCCCCCTCCCCCCCCTCCCCCCCCCCCCCTCCCCCCCCTCCCCTCCCCTCCCCCCCCCCTCTCTCCCCCTCCTCCCCTCCCCCCCTTTTCCCCTCCCCCCCTCTCCTCTCTCACCTCTCTTCTCTCCTCCCCTCCCCTCCCCTCCCTCCCCTCCCCCCCCCCTCCCTCCCTCCCCTCTCTCCCCCCCCCCCCTCCCTTCCCCCCCCTCCCCTTCCCCCCCCCCTCCTCCTCCCCAGCCACTGCAGCGCGCACTCGGGCCCCCAGCGGGCAGAGGGCATGACATTTCCCCCTTCCTGTTCCCGGGGTTCAGTGACGGTCGTTTTTAAGGGAGATGTCATTGGGGGGTGGCTGGATGCTGTGGGAGTTGCTTTGTTTTTTTTTGGGGTCTTGACTTGCGTGGCTTGTTTCTTTGGTTTGTTTGAGTTTGGTTGGGTTAGCTTGTTGTTTTAGGTTTGGGTTTGGGGTTTTGGGTTTGGGCTAGGGTTGGGTTTGCTTTGGGTTACCTTGTTTTACTTTTTTTTTGATTGGTTTGGGTTTGTTTTGTTGCTTGGGTTTGCTTTGGGTAACCCTTTTTTATTTTTTTTGATTGGTTTGGGTTTTATTGGGCTTGCTTGGGTTTTTTTTGGGTTACCTTGTTTTTTTTTTGGGGTTTGGGTTTTGGGGTTTGGGGGGCTTGCTTAGTTTTACACCCGTCTCGTTGGTTCGGGTGCCTTGCTTGCTTATTTGTTTAGCCCGGTTTTCCCAATGGACTTTGTTTTTAATTTCATTGTTTACTTGCGTGTGTTGTTGTGGGTTACTCAATAGTCGTGTTTTTTGTGTTTTATAATAGTAATAATAATTATAATAATAATGATAAAAACAAAACAATAACAACAACAACAACCTAATAATAATAATAATATCAATATGATAAGGGTTTTGATGATGATGATAATGAGGATAATGATGGTGATGATGATGATGATGTTGATTTTGATAGTAATAATAATAATATAATGATAAAAAATAAAGATAAAAAATTAATAAACTAATAAAAATATTATTTTTATTATTAATAATAATGATAATAATAATAATGAAAATAATAACAATAAAATAATAAATAATAATAATAATAATAATAAAAAAATAATAATAATAAAAAATTTAAAAATTTTATTATTATTTTTTTTTTTTTTCCCAGCTTCAACCATAAATATTTAAAAGCTTAAACGAAAATGA
>NC_061819.1:9743930-9751430 GCF_019202785.1 Penaeus chinensis | reverse complement strand
ATGATGATGATAATAATAATAACAATGATGTCATTGTTATTGTTGTTGTTTCGGTTTTAACAACGTCTAAAAAGGAACGTCTTGTCTGTCAGAAACGTTGTGTTCTTATTCCGTTTATTTTGTGACAATTTTCTTTCTTCTTATCTTTCTCTATTCGTTACTGTGTTTCTGGTTGTTGTTTGTTTGTCTCAAATGTATAAATTCAGCTTACCAACACCTTGTAAGCAACGCGTGTCACTGGCAGTAAACCACAACAAAGACACAGAAGAAAAAATCTATATAAATCACTCTATATCAGCGTTGCAATTTACCCTAAGAAACGGAATGCATCAAAATGCTTTATAGTAAGTGCCACTCAACTTAGGAACGTGAACTTCAAATATTTGTGTGTTTTTTTTATGCCTGGAGCAGAATGAGAAGTCCATGGTGGCGTAGCATGTATGCATACATGAGTAATGCAAATATGTGATACCTTAGTTGATCGCGGACGTTAGTGAATGAAGACCCGCCATTTCTCTTACTTTCTCTCTCTCTTTCTTTCTCTCTTCTCTCTTCTCTCCTTTCCTTTCTCTCTCTTTTTCTCTGTGAGTGAGTGTGTGTGTGTGTATGTCTGTGTGCGTCCGAGCGTGAATGTAGATGTGTGTGTGGGTGGGTGTAAAGCAGTGCGGGAAAGAAAGAGAGAGAGAGAGAGAGAGAGAGAGAGAGAGAGAGAGAGAGAGAGAGAGAGAGAGAGAGAGAGAGACAGACAGACAGACAGACAGACAGACAGACAGACAGACAGAGAGAGAGAGAGAGAGAGAGAGAAACAAACACGCAAGTAGACACAGAACTAAAGAGAAAGACCGAGAAATTCACATGCACATACACAGAGGCATAAATATAATCACTCATACCACGAGGACATTTCTAGAAACATGCACGAAAATAAACATAAAATAACATATATCATAAACAACGCCATCCCATGGGTGCTCTTTTCGCTGTTCACAATACTTTACTTGTTTCCTATTTTCACTGTTTTTGTTCTTGCTTTCATATCGTTTTATTCTTGTTCGCTTCTCTATCTCTTCATTTTCTTTCTTCTCATTCTTACGCGCGTTTCATTTTTCTCTTCGTTTGTTTTTCTTCTTCCTTTTACCTTTTATGTTTATTGATAACATGACTAATTTATGTAATGTATTCCCTGTTAATCCACGTGGCCAGATCCAAATGCATAATATTGATTCATGACACCATACAGGGTATCGCACTGCTGCATATTGCAAAAGCAGAAAAAAAATGCCAGAGGTTGCATGGGAATCGAGGCAGTTACGGCATGACATACCAATATTATGATTTACCCGATTTTAGACTATGACACCATGGTTTTAAAAGTACGTAAATTCACTCCCTCGCAAGAAAAAAAAAAGAAAAAAGGTCAAAGCAACGTTCACTTTCTACTTCTTTTAAAAACAAAAACAAAAAGAAAACTTAGAAACCAACGTGAAATATTTTCAGAATAAGAATGTTTGCTCTGGTGCCAAAAGGGTCGTGCTGCAAATGCATGATCAGTGATTGACGTTTTGCAACCTGAACGTGAAAGCAGAAAGTGTCATATAATCCTAAATATTTTCTTGGTGTGTTGAGGTAAAGTTCCACTTGTTAGTGTTGTTGTTGCTAATACTATTACTAATATTAATATAATTATTATCATGACCATCATCATTATTACAATAATGATAACAACTACAATAACAATAATGACAATAACAATAACAGTAATATTATTATTATTATTGTTATCATGATTACCATTATTGTCGTTATTATTATTACTATTACTATTATTATTTTTATTATAGTTGCTACTATTACTATTACTATCATTATTATTGTTGTTGTTAATGATGATAATAATGATCAATATCAATATCAATCATATGATATCATATATCGTATCATGTCATCATCATTAATTTAACTTTATTTTCTGTTATTATCGATATTGTTATCAATACCATTACCATCATCATTACCATCCTTATTATTTATGTTATTTGTATTACCATTATCATTATCATTATCATTATCATCATCATCATCATCATCATCATCATCATCATCATCATCATCATCATCATCATCATCATCATCATCATCATCATCATCATCATCTTCATCATCAACACCATCATCATCATTATTATCATTATCATACCTGCCATTGTTGGTATTGTTAATACTATTATCATCATCATTATTATTATTATTACTATTATATGTATTGATTTTATTATCAATATTAACATGATTTTATTATTGTTATTATTTTTTCGTTGTTTTTGTTATTGTTATCATTGCAATAAATGTTGTTATTATCATTATTATTATTGGGGCCGCCGTGGTACAGTGGTAACGCGCCGGAGAGTCCGAAAGCGCACAGGTTCGAATCCCGGCTCGTCCTAGCCCTTGAAAAAAGTTTCGTGACGTTAAACCGAAATCAAATCATTATCATTATTATTATTGTGATCATTATCATTACTATTGCGACTATCATTCACATTGTCGATAACGATATTGATTCGACGTTTCATAAAGATGTATAGTTTTTAACTGCCAACCTCAATGGCATGTTTTTTTTACCTTATTATAGCATGACGACATATTCATATAGCAATTTTTTTTTTTTTTTTATCAAAACTAATAAAGTAAATCACAAAAGTGATTCGAGGTCTCTGTACATAATTAGGTCGTTTAAACTGAGCAGGGTTTGTTCTCTTTACCCTTCTTCTGATATTCAAATTCTTGTTTTTCCCCCGGAAATGAAAGGCTTATGGATGGAAATGTGACTTTAAATTAATGGTAAAGTCATAGCCATTAGACTGTTGTTATTGAGTAGCACAGACACGTCCCGATTCTCCTCCCACACAGGCAGGGGATATATGTGTGAATATCAAGAGCCCTGTTTTAGCGCCAACCCTTTGGTACCGGGATTGGTCGAAGGTGACAGTCCCGAGTGCGTCGAGGAATATACTGAGCATGTTGCAATAGCATCAAAGTAAGAGAAAGGGGAAAGAGAAAAACTGTAATTAGAAGGTCTGGGTTGAATCTTTTATCGTCCAAAGACCAGCGTGCTCAGTGTATGCAGCTCATTATCATTACTGTTATTATTATAACTTATTATTAATAACAATAATATTGTTATTAAGAATACAATAATGATAATAATAATAATAAACTATAATAACGAAATAATAATAATAGTAATAGTAATAATAATAGTAATAGTAATAGTGATAGTGATAGTGATAGTGATAGTAATAGTGATAGTAATGGTAATAGTAATAGTAATAGTAATAATAATAATACAATGAAATGATAATGATAATGAGTAGTATTGTAACGGGGCGTAGACCCAGTAGACTTCAATGTGTCTGGTTGAGTTCGGGCTCAACCGAGAATATATATATTTTCATTCAGGAAAAGATTCGTCTGCAGTGAACATATGTCAGGTTCCAGACCTTTGGCACGCTCCCACCACCCAATTAGTATGTTCGGGAACCGTGTGTGTGAATTTTGTGTAAGAAAAGGGTAGAAAGAAAATACATGATGTGTGTGCTGAATTTTGACTGTGTAAGTGTGTAAATGTGAAAAGGGATATAGCGTAGGCTGAGCGTCTGAGTGGACCTGTTTGGAAGAAAAATGATAGAATCATAGAATTATTATTCTTCCCTTCAGTCTGAACTTCTGCAGGAACCCAGGTATATCAAGAGATATGGTTTGTTCTAGAATATCAGGTAAATATACTGATTCATCTGTCCTTTTTACAGCTTTTCAGAGGTTGCGAGATATCAGTGTAACCAGCAATGTATTGTTTAGGAGACCCGAGTCCGATAAAGTTTTAAGCATTCAGCCTTGGTCAGAACCAGAACTAAGAGATGGTAAATGACAATCATTTTTCGGGCTGGGACTGAGTGAAAGCTCTACGATGGTATGCTGTTTATTTCATGAGCAAGTTGCACTCACTAGGAAATTGTACATGTAATTCAGTCACATGAAAGTGTTACGTGCTTCACCAATTTATCAGAGCGGGGATGATGCACGTGAAAACCAACACCAGATGTACTTAAGATAACACATACAAATATAATACCCCTAAGTTGGCGTCCCAACTCCATAAGTGGATTTACCCAGGTTGTCAGCACGAAAATATACGGATCCCTAAGTTAAACAAGTTAATCTCTAACCTAAAATAGAGATTAACGCAAAAGGGGCACAGATCACGAAGGCTGCCTGAGCACCCACAAGGTCAGGCAAGAATCAACCGAAACAACAGGGAGAAAAAGTGAAAAGGTCCTGAAAGTATCAGGGGCAAGGTTGTAAAAAATCTTTATCCCAGGAAGTACGGATCCTGAAGCTCAGGGGAAAGAAAACTAAATGATAATTTAGTTGTTGAGGTTGATGGCTGGAGGTATGAATCCTCAAGCAATGTTTCTCTGTTTCACTTGGTCATTCTAGGCTCTCTAACTCTTGGATTTCACAAATTACTAATTTGGGACATTGTGAAAAAGAATGCACCCTGCAGGTGGTAATGCAGTATATCACACGCCAAAGTCCAAAAGAGACCAGTTGTCTCCTACACACAACCATAAACAAAACCTAGACCTTAGGGAGACACGAATTCGGCAATCCTGGCACGAAGCTAGGTAAATACACTAAGAGTAGGACCCATGATCAGGACAGATGTCAGGATCAAAGTAATTTCCTTTTCCTTTCTTTTGTTGGATTTCTTGGCTATCAACCAGCAGCATGTGGCCAAGGTTATTAAGCCAATGGATCCTATTTATTATATCAATCTAGATAAGGTCATAAAGCTTTGACTCCCTTAGAAAACCGATTACTTTATGTGTTAGATTTCATCATCTGATAAAAAGTTTGATGTTGTGAATGGTAGCTTTCTGTTTCTAAGGTATTTTTTTTAAGTTTTGTTGTTGCTGTACTGATGGTAAGTTATTAGAAAATGTGCTGTTGGCAGTTTCTGCAATGGGGGCAATATTTTTTCAGTGTATGGAGTGAGGTGTGTTAATTTTGTGGTGTTAACTCTCAGGTGCGCCAACACCATCTCTTCTCTTCTGTCTTTCCTGTTGGCTGTGTCCCACGTTTCTATTACTGTTTTGGGTTTGTTGTTTAGTTGACCCGTTGTTTGTTGGCCTGTTCATTGCCATGGATACCAGAGTGGTCTGGTACCCATGTTAGCTTGATTGATTTGTTGGCACCATGTAGCTTACGAATGATATTACCCAATGGTTTATTTTCGGTGGTTTCTTATGGCTTTAAGTGAACTAAGTGAATCAGAAAAAAAAACTATCGTGGGTCGTCGATAGTGCAAAATCTAAAGCCTTATTTTTCAGCAAGAAAGATCGATGTATGATTCGGCAATCTGAACTTCAATTCACATTCAGTCGACCATACACCCCTATATATATAAAAAAGGGACATGTTTAATAAGGATCTCTCTGAACCTTTGGCGCACCTCCACTTTCGGCGTAATAGTCTTAGCTGATGATAGAAAAGTTGGGGGTTTAACATGGAGCTATATTTGACTGAACCAGGGTATCGATGGTAGAGAGATCTATGCCGACTTTCTCGACGAGATCGTGGAGACGCGTGGAAAAGGGCCTAATGCCACCATTTCCATTTGGATGGCTCGGGTCTCGAGCCACCTTTGCAGCATAAATATGCTGGTCGCATCTGAGTCGGAGGGGAGGTTCTTCTGACTCCACCTCAGAACTCTCGATCCATGTGCATTTCAAGGCTCCAAGACACATTCGCACATAAGCATTCTTCACAGCATCCAAACCTTTCAAAACTGAGCTTGATGAAAAGCCATACACAATTGACCTAGCCGAAGGACCGCAATTCGATACCCCAAGCGAATATGGGAGCCCACAAGGGGAACTCCGCTAGGCTCAGGAAAGTCACACAATGAAAGGAAAAAATTCAGAATAAAAGTAAAAGTGCGCCCAAAGGACGCCTCAGACTACTGAGCCTCCCTACGAAGGAGTCAAAACTTGGTAGGGCTACCCTGCAGAAGAGTGCTGCAGGTCTGAGGTGGGGTGTTGACTACTCCTACTGTAGTCTCATGCGATCTGCAAAATCAAGGTACTGAGGGTGCAGGCAAAGCACATTGTGCTGAAATTTCTGAAAAGTCAGAAGTTTACTCTATAAATTCTACGTTATAGGACTCGGAAACAACAACGTCGAGCGTGACTAGAGGCCCGGATACCAGGGTAACTCCTATGGCACACGACTTATTGTTTGTTGGGACGTTTGGAAAAAATAGGTCGGAGCATTAAAGCTTCTCATACACGAGTGAAAGCATTTCCCTTCCCAAAACTATGTTTACATATACCCACAAACAGACCCCAAGGCTATGCCCTAGGCATGGCGCAAAGAGAAGAAAATGTGCAAAGAAAGTACCAACACGATAGTTCAACAGTTCAAAGGACCCAAACAACCATGAAGAAATGAGAGAAAAAAATCTGTGACGACCATCACCCCCTTCAGGCGTTATTAGGACACTTTGGAAGCGTCGGCAAAGATAAGAATAAAAAGAGAAGTATAGAAAAGGATGCTGAGGGAAACACAGTCTAAGTGAAAACTGTATTTGGGATTGTATATATTTACAATATTCGACTTTGAAAATAAGTAAATCTTTATATTTTTTCTCGGCGACTTCAATGCCAACCAAGTAATTAGCCATGGATTTAAATGCGTCACAAGGTCATAATAAGTCCACATTCACTCGTGTGGCGTTGGTTGCGGATTATAATGTCGCAGTGTAGCCAAGAGGGCGAGACGCAAATAGCGGGTGAAGCCCCAGCCTCATGCGGATGCGCGGAGTTGAGGGGCGGCAGCCTTACGCAGGTGTACAATGCGCTCGCTTCGTTGCTGGAAGAGGAGTCCAGGACATCTCGTCCAGGAAAAGAAGTATCACAAGCTCCCTCAAATCATTTCTTCCTCCTCAGATCATCGGCGGGGACCAGTGCCAATGGGACCACGGCTACCCATGTCAAAGCCTGGCGCAGCACGTGCTGGAAGCCGATGCACTGGCTGGATCGGCGTGCAGTAGTGTACAAGAGAGTCTTTATATATATATATATATATATATATATATATATATATATATATATATATATATATATATATATGCTCACCAGGCAACCAGAACGCAGGACCACGTAGCTTCGTGGTTAAACATGTAGGCATGTAGCATGGTCAAGACCCGGTTTCAACCACGTGGCGCCCAAGGATGGTGTCAGGCCTGGTCTTAGGGTCGGTGAGTGCGCAGCCGTACACTATTGTTATTATTATTATTATAATTATTAGTATAATAAAGATAATAAAGTAATACTACTACTAATAATAATAATGAAAAAAGGATTATGACTATAATTGTAATTATGATGGCAATAATAATAGTAATAGTAATAATAATAATAATGATAATAATAATAATAA
>NC_061819.1:9726430-9731430 GCF_019202785.1 Penaeus chinensis | reverse complement strand
TTTCTTTAATATTTTTGCATCAAAATTATATAAAGTTCTGTAATTGCCATAAGACTAATTTTTCAATTAGTAGGCTTGACTTTACTTTGTGTTCACTCCCACCGAATCGGGTTTTGGTCGCTCTCGGACTTCTCACTTCGCTTAAATGATTTGAAGTAAGATATTTTATTTAACAAGAGGATATAAAAGGAAAGGCTTCTAGTAATGATTTTATTTGGAACATTATATATTGCATACAATATAATTTTCATTCTACTCCTTTGTTTACATTGCTATATCTCCGACAACGCCGTTCTCTAGTTTCTGTTACAACAACAATTCTGTTTATGTCTTCACATTTTTTCATGTCTCCAATCAGTCTTTCACAGATTTCATTATGGCCAGGTATTAATGAACTTTTGGGTTTCCACATAGCCAAGTATGCAAACTTATTTTTGAATAGGGCTGGTGTGTATGGCCATTTTTCACGAATTCCTCTTTTCAAGATCTTTGCAACTTCATCGACGTAATCATGATCAACAGCCAAGGGAAGACGTGTACCATCTGCATTATACAGATGTCTGTTGATGGACGAGAAGTAGCTGCTACGAAAGCCAAGTTCACAGCCAATCCTGGCATACCTCCTTGAAGTTTCAGTAGCAGTTCTGAAAAGAGTCATTCCATTGCTGTTCACAGCAGAACGCCAGCATATGAAATGAACTTTTGCAAAATCAAAAATACTTCTGATTGTTCTTGGATTTTTTTTTTTTTAGTGCTTTCAGACACTTTATGGTGTTGTTCTTTATTCCAATCTTGGATTTATTGGGCAAATCACCATCACAAACTCCTTCCAGCTTGATCAATGCGGTGTCAATGATCAGGCAGATGTGTTGGAGGGAACAAAAAAATCCCAGCCACCTGGCACCAACTGGCAAAAGACATTTCTGCAATATCTTCAGTGTTGCATATAAATCGGACTTCTGCATTGTTGGTCTGCTTCCATTTCAGTCTGTTAAATTCCCGTCTTTGCGCCTGATAATCAACACTTCCGAGTGATCCATTACTTCCTTGTACTTTTGCATCATACCAATCTATATCTTCCTTGAGGATTTCTCGGGGTTGTTTCTTTGCCTTGAATGACACAATCACAGTTTTCGAGAATTTTGTCTTCAGTGTTACATTTCTGATGGAGTCGTAGTACTCTTTCTTTATTTTTTCTTTCATATACCAAGGTGATATTGTCTTAATGCCGAATTTGCTATACAGCACAGCAATTTCCGCCTGCAACTTGGATAAAATCTGAGATTCCGTAATAGTCAAATTATTGCATGACAAGCTATCTTTTGAGCATCCTTTTAGTGTCTGGTTACCATGTCTTTCTAAGTCACAGTATCGAGCAAGAATGTCACTCTTCGTCAGTGGTCTAGGTGGCAAAACATCAATGGTACCAAACTCTTTCAGTATACGTGTATCGGCACTGCGCAAACCACCACGTCGAAGTGCCATATTGCCACTGACGAGATCGTCACCATAATATAGGCGAGCGAGTAATGTGCATTATTAAGGTAGCACAAGTTTAAATGGAAATGCATGGTGACTGGGAATTTTTACGGAAGTCCCCATGAATCATTCGCAATAACCTAAGTTACCCTATGTTTGATTCTGCCATAATGTCGGATGAACCGAAATGCCCTTCCGTGGGTCATGCGGGTCACAGCCAGGCCGCCGCACCTCATCCCAGCGCCGGAAATGGTATTATACTTTTATCAAAAATTGCGAATAGTAGATATTTTTTTATTTGTCTAATATTTTGCATGTCGTCATTTAAGCATAGTAGGCGCCTGTTTAGCAACTTGCTGAATGATTCTGAAAAAGACGGATTTATTGAAACACCCTAGCGTGCGCGCGTGTATATATATATATATATATATATATATATATATATATATATATACCTGTGTGTGTGAGTGTGTATGTTTGTATGTATATAGATATATTTACATATGTACACTCGCATGTATATATAAAGTCAAATGCAGTAAAAAACGCACACACCCATACACACACACACACACACACACACATATATATACACAGATATATGACTGCCGCGATGGTCCAGTGGTTAGAGCACTGGACTCCTCCGCGGTAGTCGTAAAAAGCCTGCGCTCTGACTGCTCGCTCGAGCCCGAACTGCGGTTGATTAGAAAGGGCATCCAATCTGGCAAGGGTGGCACTGCCAGATAACCTTTCAATAGTGAATTGAGAGAGGCCTATGTCCTTTAGTGGAATAAGTGGCTGTTAAAAAAAAATGATAATAATAATAACAAAAATATATATACATGTATGTACGTATGTATGTATGAATGTATATGTATGTATGTATGTATGTATGAATGTATATATATGTATACATGTATGAATGTATATATATGTATATGTATACATATATACACACATATATAAATATACATATATGTATATATATACATACATACATATATATATATATATATATATATATATATATATATATATATATATACACATGTACATATCTTTTTGAGGAAAAACAAGGTAAGTGGAAGATACTAATTACATTTATTCATACAAATTTAAATCAAATTGGGTATACACACCATATGTTCTTACACAGGTCTTCATAACCATGAAATATCCAACGAAAAACCGTAAATATAATGTGAAAGAATGGAGATTTTGTAGATTAATCTATGAGTCATATACATGTATAAATATGAACAATTGTATGTGTATGTGCCTGTGTGCGTGTATGTGTGTGCCATGTGTATTTGTACGCTTCTACATGCGTATGTACGTATAGCAAGTGTTTCTTTTTCCTTTTCTCTCTTCGACTTCTGGCTGAGAAAAAAACGGAAGGCCAGACGTCACGCTCTTCCCCGGGAGAGATGGCGGCCCAGATTTGATCGTAATTGTTTTCTTTTCCTCTTCTTCTTCTCTCCTTTCTTCTCATTTATCTTTCTCTTCGATTTCCACTCTTTCTCTTCCTCCCTAATCTTTGCTTTATCTTCTCTTTTTTCTTCATCTGTCTCTTCTTTTTTTTCCCCTATTCTTCCCTTGCCAGTTCCTCCTCCTTCTTCCTCCTCCTCCTTTTTCTTATTCTTGTTCTTGCTCTTGTTCTTCTTTTTCTTCTTCTTCTTCTTCTACCACTTCTCTTACTTCTTACTTTTCGCCGTGCCTTCGGTTCCTCGCACTTACCAGTTAATTAAATTCATTATTCTAAGGGAATCAGATATCATGATGGGATCTCTCAGGACATAACGTTGTTGTTCGCTAATTATGTTCGACAAGAGCTAAGTTGTGTTCGAGATTTTTTGCGAAGTTTGCATTAGACTTACACGGACAAGTTTGCAAAGGGAAGCATGACTGGACGGCATGACTTCCATTTCGATGAAACTTGTTGTCTTTGTAAAGGCGTTCGAACTCTCCAGGCGCTCCGGGGAGGCTTGTCCTGTTCCTGTGTATGTATGGGTATGTACGTATTCATATATACACACACACACACATACACACACACAAACACACAAACACACATTCACAAACACACCAACACACATTCACAAACACACAAACACACACACACACACACAAACATACAAACACACACCAACAGACACACACCAGCAATCGCACACACGCACAGAGGAAACCAAGAGAAACAATGCTAGGAAATATTAGCGCCGCAGCAAGCAAGGCAGGGAAGCAGGGAGGCAGAAAACAGGAACCTGATCATCAAATATTTCTAAGCAGCGTTTTACATATACGCAAAAACGTGTTCTTTGGAGGGGGAGGGGGGTAGGAGGCCTCAAGCCTTCTCCTTAGTCTTCTTACTTTTTCAGTTTATTTTCTCCTGTTTCTCTATTTTTCTTTTCATCTCTCTCCCTTTTCTTTATTATTATCATTATTTTTATTATTATTACTATTATTATTATTATCATTATCATTATTATTATTATTTAATGTCCTCCTATTCCATTCCCCCTTTCTTTTCTCACTCTGCTTCCACTCTTTCTCTCCTCTCTTCCCTCTTTCTTTTCTCTCCCCTCTTTCATATCCCCTTCCATTTACCTCTTCTCTTTTGCGTCCTTCTCTCCTTCCTTCTTTCCTGTCTTCCTTTCACCCTTTTCCGTCCTCTCTAGGTCTCCCCCCCCTCTCGTTATTCCCCTTTGACCCTCTCCCTTCCTCCCCTCTGTCCTCTCTTCCTACCACCTTGCTCCTCTCCCTCTATGCCCTCCCTTCCTCTCTCTCTCTCTCTCTCTTTCTCTCTCTCTCTCTCTCTCTCTCTCTCTCTCTCTCTCTCTCTCTCTCTCTCTCTCTCATCCTCTTCCCTCTCCTTCTCTTCCCACTACGTCCTCATTCTCTCCCTTCCCCACCTATCTTCCTTTTCTCTTCCTGATCCCTCTCTCCCTTCCTCCTCCTTCTCTTCTCTTCCCTCCCCACTTCGCCCTACCTCTCTCCCTTCCTCCTCCCCTTCCTCTCTCCCTACCCCTCTGCATTACGCCGTCCCTCTCTCCCTTCCCTCCCCGCTTCGCCGTCCCTCTCTCCCTTCCCTCCCCACTACGCCGTCCCTCTCTCCCTTCCCCTCCCCTCTTCCCCCTGCCTCTCTCCCTTCCCCTCCCCACTTCCCCCTGCCTCCCCCCCACCCTACAGTCTGGCCAGGGAGGCGAAAACGAGTGTCGTCGAGAATGGGCCAACGATGGCTGATCCTCCAGCGGGCAGATGCGACGCCCCTGCCAACCCTCCTTCAGCGTCCGTGTCCCGGGGCTCCTGCAGGGGTCTCGAGTCCTACGACGCGTCCCAAGGCGTGTTGGCCTTCCTGGGGGAATGCTGGGGGAGGTTTGGGCCGCCGTGGGTGCACTCTGCCCGGGGGGTTTTGGGGGGACGGTTTGCCTTATCGGGGGCAGGGGCAAGAAAGACGAGGCGCGTCCGAGAGTGTGGCTGAAGGGATAGAGGGGAGGGAGGGGTAGGATAAGGGGGGAGAG
>NC_061819.1:9713930-9721430 GCF_019202785.1 Penaeus chinensis | reverse complement strand
ATGTTCTTTCCAGCTGAGTTGCTCATCAGTAATAATGCCAAGGAATTTAGTAAGTGAATTTCGTGATAATACTGTAGAACATAGTATTAATGGAGGCATTTCTTTAGGGAACTGTTTGTTTCTGTTGAAAAGAACATAATGAGACTTCTCTACATTGAGGGTTAGTTTATTGTTCGCTAACTGACAGTCACCAGCTCGCTATTGGTTGTTCTTATCAGATCTTTAATACATTTCCCTGAGACATAAAGAATTCTGTCGTCGGCAAAGAGTAAAAAACTCAGGTAAGAGGATTAGTTCTCGATGTCACTAATAAACAAAAATAATAATAATGGACCTAATTTTGAGCCTTGTGGGACTCCAGGCTGTGTATTTAGATAGAATAAGTTGTGATTATTGAATTGTACATATTGTCTTCTATGAAGAAGATATGATCTAAAACAAAGATTAGGAGTACCTGTAATATCATAATGAACTAATCTATGTAAGAGAATGGAGTTATCAACCGCCTCTGACAAGTCTAAACAAGCGGCTAAAATGAATTCATTATAGAATTAACTGCCATATCTGCCACAACTAATGATCTGCCATGTCTATTGAACAGTTCTTTCGAAATCCAAAATGAGATGACTGTAATATATTATTGTCTTTCAGATAGGTTTCAATTCTGGAATAAAAGGCGGTTTCAATTATTCGATCAGCAATTGGCAGCACTGCTACAGGCCGAAAGTTGCATATGTCACTGTACGTTCCTGATTTGTGAATTGGGATGATTCCCACTGTTTTAAGTTTAGGAGGGAGAATACCAGAACTAAAAGAGCAGTTAATTAAATGGGTAAGTGGTTTTCGTAGAGATGAAATTACATGCTTAAAGATAAACGGAAACAAAATTGTCATAGCCTGGGGCACAGTTTTTAAAGTTATTTACGATATCTTCTATCTCGGATTAAAAAAAAAAAAAAAAATGTTTGTAGAATTGCGCAGAAAATTTGCGTAAATTATATTAGGAGATGAAATATTTTGTGCTAGTTCATTAGTAACACTGATGAAGAGAAGAAGTTATTAAATTCATTTGCAATCAATGTCCCGTCATTGGATGTGTGTCCATTAATAATAATAAAAAAAAATATTTACATTCTTAGGTTTATTAAATACGAGGTTAATCACTTTCCGAGTCTGGCGACTATTAGCGGCGCTGTTAAGCTCACTGCGGAAGTACCTATTACGTGCATATCTGATTATCTTTATCAAATTATTCCGGGCGCGTTTTAACTGCTGTTTGTAAGTAAAAGGCCATTTTGCTGCCCTACGTTCCAGCTTGTTCTTTTCGTTGATCTGGTGTTTTATTTCGGGTGTAATATGTGGTTTAGATGAAGATTTTAAATTAACTAGTTTGGATTTCATAGGAAAATATTGGTTATACGTAGCGGAGAATATACTAAAGAAATGATCATATATTACATCTGTGTTGTAAGGACAATGCACGAAATCCCAGGAAATATTGAATGGGAGAACGTATTGATATTATTTTGACTATTTTTGTATGTGTGTGTTTCGCATGCTGACTTTGATATGGCATATTGCAAAAATGGGAAAATGGTTTGATACAAGGAAATAAATAATACCTGAGGTAAGAAGCTTTGCAGGATCATTCGTCCAATATGATCGATCAAATTGGGGGAAAGACCTCGAACTCGCGTAGGCTTGGTGATTGTACAAAAATACAATTTGGGATGTAGACTGGCTAGCAGATCTTGCACATGTGATTTTTGAGGTTGCAATAGATCTTTATTGAAAGCTCCCGTTAGAGTATAAAATTTCAATTCAATTCTATCAATAGATTCTGAAAGTGTTGCGACAAAAGTCACTAAGTCCGTGTAAGGGCGTCTGTAAATGACTCCCACTAAGATGTTCCGTGGCGAATTGCTGATTTCTATGGACACGAGCACTGCCCCTTGACCAAAAAGTCGCTTCGGTGAGAACAAGTCGGTCGTGTGCATTGAGACAAACGCCCCCACTATCCCGCGAGCGGTTGTTGCTAAACAGTCTATAATTAGGTATATGTACAGCTCTCGTATTCATCTGTAAGTTTTGACTCACAGATCGAGATAACAGATAATGTGTTAAATGAACATGGTAAGGGGGAATTTAGGAAATAATAATAACTAACAGGGTTTGGCAAAAGCAAATTACTCTGCAGAAAAGTATCAGGGTCAGGGCTTCTGTCTCATCATCATTGTCAGAAAAGTTGTTATACTGCACATTACTGAGATGAGCGTGAGTAGTCATACCACCATTACTATGGGGTAGCAAATCATCATTTTTATCATCAGAACTGACACTCATTTCAGAATGTGAATTAAAAATCCTAATTCACACAGCAATACAATGTTAAGACTGATAAAACGTAGTCGGTTTCTTCTGGCGAACATACGCGCGTTGGCCGTTCTCATGAGTGCTCGCGGAAGAGCCATCGTCAGCGGCGGGCGGAGCTGCCTGGCGAGAGGACGAGGGCTGGGGTGGCGCTGGGGTGGGCGGCCGAGGCGAAGAGGGCGTGGCGGGGGGCGGCGTTTGGGGCGCCTGCTGGCTATGGGGTGAAGTTGCTTGTGTGTGTCTTTGCTGGGAATTCGCAGGATCACGAATGATGAGAGTACGGTAATTATAAAAGCGTGTTTGCCGTCTTTACAAGCCTGATGGTATGCTGGCATCTGCTGAACGCGTGCCTCGACTATTGCCGGACATAGATCTTCACTGACGAAGATGTTGGCATCCTTCATCTTCCGCCGAAGATGGTTTGCAGGACGCTTGATGGACAGCTCGGTGGGGGAGGTAGGTGGGGTGGGGTACTGCAGGTAAGGCTCACTCCGCATGTGCCAAAAAAACGCGTAGGAGATATTTGATTTTTAATTTTCAGCTTGGAAATGCACAAGACCAAACACAACCTCTACTTCCATGCTTACTTCATAGAGGGGGTCCTTTCTGTGGCTGTCAAACGTGAAGAACCACGAATTATTGTTAAGAATAGCGGAGCGTTGATCAGGGTATACGCTTGCTCCGTGGTGGGCGTAGCAGAAAAAGAGAAAGAGATAGATAGAGATAGATAGAGAGAGAGAGAAAAAAAAAAAGCGAGCGAGAGAGAGAGAGAGATATATAGATAGATAGAGAGAGAGAGAGAGAGAGAGAGAGAGAGAGAGAGAGAGAGAGAGAGATAGGTATGCAGAAAAAACGGAGAGGCAGACAAATAGATATACAGACAGACAGGCATACAAATAAATATACAAACAGACAGACAGACAAACAGCGATTGCAACTATTTCGAAGCGACGTATCAAAATGAAAATATCAAGATGTCTTTTCTAAACATCTTCCTTCCGACCTGCTACTTGTCACGCTTTTCCCGCATCACGCGACCTTATTTCTAAGTTTTTGGAAGTCTGTAAAACAAATGACACTCGTGACCATAGCAAAACATAAATGACTGAAAGGAATGAAAATGAAATAAAACTAAAAGAAAAAGATAAAATAAATCCCGGACGTACAGTGAGCCAAGGTAAGAGGGATTAAGAATCGAGAGAAATCAAATACTAAATGAAATGGAAAGAATAGAAAATAAATTGTTGGATTCAAAGCGAAAAGAAAGAAGAGAGTAAAAAGGGAAGAAAGAAACAACAGCGCATAACATTAACTGCATGAAAAAAAACAGAGAAAATGAAGGAGAGAAGGAGAATAAAACGAGACAAGATAGACAGAAGAGAGAAAAAACAGAAGAAAACAAAGAGGCTCAATAACCTCAAGGCATTTCTTTGCTTGTGGGTCATCCGTAAAAGACAAGGTGATATCGTGAACTTACGCAACAAGAGAGCTTCATATATAACCTACAAAAATCTGAAAAGTGGAATGTGTTTTGTTTTTCTCATTTTTTTCGTGTTTATTTTTTCATTTCTTTTTCCTTTTTTGGGACAGCGCCCTCTATAAACACGCGAGAGTCACACTTCACAACGTTTATGAAGTCATCTGCGTTATTTTCATTTTCATATATTTCTTCAGTCAATATTTTACTATTTTTCCTTTTTCTTCTTTTCACAGCTTCTGCTTATACCCAGAGTTAAAGCTTCGAGCATTTCGCATTCATGTGAAATGTCAGATTATTTTTCTTTCATTTATTTCTTACTTTTTTTATGGAAGAAGGGGGAAGGGGGGGAGGGGAAATTCTCCCGCGTAAATTCCATTTTGATAATCCGGCGACGTGAGATACTAATGGATAGATAAACAAACGTTTAGATGAATAAATGAATGTAAATCAATGAATAGATACGAAAACCCATGCATATCGGAATATGGAATGTGCTTGCCGGAGAGCTCACACATGCACGTACGTACATACACACATGACACCTGACACACACGCACGCGCACGCGCGCACACACACACACAGATATGTATATATATGTATGTGTGAGTGTGTGTAAACACACCCACATATATATACATAAATATATATATATATATGTATATGCATATACATACATACGCATTTATATATATATATATATCATATATATGTATATACATACATACATACCTATATGTATATATATATATATTCATATGCATATGTATATGCATATATATACTTACATACCTATATAAATATGTTTTTTTTAATATACATACAGACACAGACATATATATTTGTATATGTATATATGTATGTGTACACATACATATATATACATATATATGTATATATTTATATATACATATATGTATACATATCTTTGTGTATATATACACATACATACATACACATGTTTATATATATATTTGTGTATACATATATATATCTATATATATATACATATATATGCACACACATTCTCAATGTTGTAAGCGGAAACCAAATAATAAGGTCGTTAGATAATTCAATTATCAAGAGAAGGTTTTTATAAAATGCGTGAATAAACAACGTAAATACAAAAATTAAAGTAAATACAAACGTGAACACAATACAAAAATATATATTAATTATAAATCATAAATAAAAATATTTATGATATAAAAAAGTATGTTAATTAAACTAACCAAAGAGTTGTTTTTTTATGGTGAGGGGCAGGCTAATGGGTGAACAAACTAGTAGCGGTGGTTGTGTTGTTCAGTTTTGGCTTCATCTCTTTTGTCAGGAGGGATTCTGAGGTGATGAGGTCTAGGCGGGAGCAATGATGGGATTTAAATACTGAAAACTACGTTAGAAAAAGGGCGTGAGTGTTTAAGTGAATGCTCTCTTATTGCCGAGAGGGATGGTTTGCTCAGCGGATGGCCAGTCCTGAAGGATTAGCCTTTGTGTTCGAAGATGCGGTGACGTAGCCGTCGTTAGGTTGATCCCACGTACCTAGCTTGGCAACTAGGACAGGTAAATAAATATACCACATTAGAACACAAGTCAGAACTATAGTTCATAGGTTGTTTCATGATTTTTGCTAAGGAGTTGGTGTTACTGAAAACAAAAGTAAACTTAATCTGGAGGTAGCTATTTCACAAGAGAGTTTTTGATTATTTCCTGATTTTATAGCTTAAGTCACGTAAATATGGTAGTTTTACATACCTATGGTCTCTTTTGACAGTAGAGAGAATTTGCTGGTTTGAGAATTTCATACACAGAACCGATTTAGTTATTTTGTCAAACAACTGTAATGTGTACCCATTTGTTGTAATTTTTTTTTTTTTTTTTTTTTTTTTTTTTTTTTTTTTTTTTAGAAGTTACAGTTCTTGGTGAAAGGCGGTCCAGTTGCTGCACAAACTGTAGGCTCCAGTGATCAGAGTTTTAACAATGTTAATTTTGTAAATGTATGGGGTAAAACTGAGGAAGTGTAGACCGAGACCAGTGAATGTAGGTTTGCGGTAAATACGAATATGAAAGATGTGGTATTGGTGACCATAGTATCTAAAAGTAAAAACTGAATAATGAGCTGTGATTTAAAGTATTTGTTTTAATGTAATCTTATTTAATCCAAATCTGTTCAGGAAAATAGTGTTCTGCTGGTTAGCTATTAACCCCTCACCATAAACAACCTCTTTTAACAAACTTTTTTACATCACAAATATTTTTATTCATTATTTACAATTTGTATATATTTCTTGTATATTTATTTTACTGTGTTCACGTTTGTATTTACTTTAATCAATGTGTTTACATTGTTAACGTATTTTGTAAAATATCCAGAACCTTTCTTGATAACTGAATTGTGTAACGACCTTATTATCTGGTTTCCGCTTACAGCATTGAGATTGAAAGCATGTATACAGAGGAGATTCTTCACGCCCGTGTTAATATACTCCTTCGTACTTACGATTCGACATCTGAGAGGCAAACCTATTACGGAATACATTAGAAACAAATATGGCAAGACGGCACTCAACACCCTTAGGAGGACCGAGATGCTTTCCTTCCGCGAGATGAAGCTGTAGAGAAGCATCCGATTTCTCAAACTTTGTAAAGACTATCTTGTGATCCCGAACTTTGTTAACTTCCGGGTTCACAATCCTATGTTTGAGTACACAGAAATATATCGTTCATGGTGCTTCCAAGTCCTTAACCGTGAAATTACTAGACTAATGAGAAAAGAGACAGCTACCAGTAAGAAACTCTATAAAGATTTATCCTTGTCGAAATCCACACTATCTCCTATTGATTTCATTTGTACTTCTAGATGTCGATAACAATTTAGTAGAGACTGTACATAAAAAATACGAAACAAACAAACTAGGTATTTATGTCAAGTGGACAAAATTATTTAAGTAAACTAAGTATTTATTAACTTCTCTAACACAATTTTAACCCCTTGCCGACGGGTACGACGGGTAGACACGTGCTATGCCCACTGTTAGTACTTGTTTGATTGTTTTTACACATAGATGGCTATACTTGTACTAAGTCACCAATGAGCCAGTTAGGAGTACTGCCCGTCTCGCCCGTTCACCCTTTTCTTTGATTTACGAAATATTTTACATTATCTTATTTTGCTGTTACTAATATTAAAAAACATTATAATAATTATAATGTTTATAATAAAAATAACACCATCGATATCCATAGCACTAGTAAAAAACACGTTTTTCCCGCCAATTCAAATCACGTATGGTCACAAGGTCTATTAATTGACTCCTTTGTGGCTAAGCACTAGCAAAGCCATCTATGAGCAGACATTTCACAAAAAATATAGAAAATGGGCACAGCATTTTCCCCATTTTTTGTTCATTTTCCCCGACGGCATTGGGTTAACAGAGGAACAAAAGGAAGTACTAGCTCTTGGCTTAGATTATTGTCTTTTCATAGATTTTACCTGCACCCTAATCAATTTACATGTGAAATTCAAAATTTAGTAGGGTCAAGGTAATACACAATAAACAACCTCTTTGATTAGTTTAACATACATTTTTACATCACGAACATTTTTATTTATGATTTACAATTTGTTTATATTTCGTGTACTGTGTTCACGTTT
>NC_061819.1:9678930-9681430 GCF_019202785.1 Penaeus chinensis | reverse complement strand
CATTATCATTATAGTTTTGTTATCATTATTACATTTGTCATTATTATCATCATTTCTATTGCGATAGTAATAAAAGTAACAGCAGGAGTAGTGATAATAATGACATTATTTCTTTTATATTCTACATATTCCTTGTTGTTATCATCATATGAGTTTAATTTGCCTATTATCATCATCACTAATTGGTATGAAAATGAGTATATTTTGGGTTGTCATCGCTGCTCTTCTTAAGTACTATCATTATCAACATGATCACAATTATAATGAGTTTATCATGACTGTTGATTTTCCTTTTGTCACTGTGATGATTTTTATTAATGTTATTATTATTACTACCACTGCAATTGTCATTATCATTATAATTATTATTTTTTTCTTCGTCTCTATGATTATTATCACCGTAACATATTATCAACGGTTACTGTTACAGCAATCATTCTGGCTATTATTATTGTCCAATATCATAATACTAATGGTACTTGTAAAAGCAATAAGGCATGATCATGTATAAAAATCAGCCTTATTAACTCTAACGCAATTAACTTTGAAGCAATTATTAGCCGTATTGCATTGATCAGTTACACTTCCTGTTAAATCTTGCACCGGTAATTAGTTGACTCAGAAGTGTAGTTGTTTTTCTTTTTTGTTCTTTTATATTTTCTTGTAATTGTATTTTAAAAAATCGTGTTGCATGTTCTTTGAATTATCTTTCCTTTACTTCTGTTTTTCTATCTTTCCTTTTTTTTAAAATTTAATTGCATTTTCATGTTCTCTTTTATTATCATACTTGCTTCGTGAAAGATTACTAATGACAATATTACTAAAGAATATGACAATATAACTATAACGAATGACAATAACTATAAAAGATAGTATTAATGAAACATCGACGATAATAACGATAATAAGCCAACAATAACAATAAGTATAATGATGATAATGATAATAATGAAAAAAGTGATAATGGTGATCATTATTGATATTGCCAATGATGATGACCATAACATAAAATATGATAATAATAATAACAACAATAATAATAACAATAATAATGATGGTAATGATAATAATAACAATTATTTATTTTATCAAATAATACGCTCTGACGATCAGTGTGCTGTTTGCCTTTATACAAGGAATATGTGCAGTAATATCCTTTGATTAACTGGATTTTCAGCTAATAAGAAAGAGATTATCTGGGCTTATCCATAAAGATTGAAGAATTTAGATTTAGATAGGATTTGAGTTTTGTGCTTTTGTATTTCAACCTTTCATTTCATTTCATTTTGTTCTATTTTTCATTTTGATTCTTTTCATACTACACACATTTTTTTTCTCGTAATTTTTGCATTCACACGTACATTTTATATATGTATCTACCTATCTATATCTATACGCATATGTATATGCGTCTGTATTTACTTATTAATTTATATATTTATCCTTTTGTGTTTATACTTAAATAAATCCATCCATATATATGAACATATATGCCAATATATGCGAAGGGTGGCCGGCATAAGGGAAAAAGGGGTTTATGTGGGAACCAAGGAGACTATCGGCAGGAGAAGTTCAAATTAGGCAGCAGCTTGATTAAGGATGATTCCACCAGTCTGCGGGCGTGGGCATCAGCGGAAGGAGAGACAATGCCCGCCGCTGACTAATCTATCTGGTGGCCAGAAGAGGGCGGAGTTTTTGTGTCCCTGGATACAACGTATTTATGTATATAGAGAAGTGGTTAGCAGAGCAATGGACTAGAGTGTCCAACGGTAGGGAGCTTGTTGTCAACCTTCCATTCCACCTTGAAACGGATGGAAGGAGAGAGAAGTTTCGTCTGCATTAGGAAATCCGGGCAGGGTCATGAGACCAGAGAGCAAAGACGTCGTCGACATATCTCAGCCAAACCGACGGACGAAGGGAGATGGAAGGCAGAAGCTCAGACTCGAAGTACTCCATGAACAGGTTAGCCAGGAGTGGAAGGAGAGGAGAACTCATGGTTACACGGAACGTCTGAAAATAGAAGCGACCCTCACGAGGAAGACGTCGGTGGGCAGAGGGGAACGAGGATCCTCGGCAGGGAGCTTCCTCTGAAGGAAAGCGAGGGCATCATCAAGCGGGATCTTGGTGAACAGGGAGTCGACATCCAAGCTTATCATTGTCACCAGCGAGGATGGAAACCCTCGAGGCTGACCACTACCGGAACATCGTGGGGAAGAATGTAGTTTGGCTTCGTTATGTAGACGACATCCTCGCTGTAGTACCGACCAGGACTAATCTTCAAGACCTCCTCCACAGACTAAACACAGTGCACCCATCAATACAATTCACCACAGAAGAGGAGAGAAACGAACATCTACCTTTCCTCGACACCGTAATCTATAGGAAATCTGACGGCCAGGTATTCTCTGTGTACAGAAAACCAACTAATAAAGATGATTTTATATATCATTTCTCCGCCCACAGCGACAGAACCAAAGAAGGCGTGGCCATTGGCTTCTTC
>NC_061819.1:9608930-9613930 GCF_019202785.1 Penaeus chinensis | reverse complement strand
CATTCTTCCTTTTTTTCCAATTTCCTTCCTCCTTTCTTTCCTTCCTCCTCCTCTAATGTCTTTCTTACTCTAACCTTCTTCCTCCTTCTCTTTCATGTTAAACACCTTTCCCGTCTCTTCCACACTCTTATTTCTCTCTGTACCTTTCCCCTCCCCCTATTCCTTCTTTCATCTTCTCCATATTTATACCCTCGGACCCTCACCCTCCTCCACCCCTTGCCCTCTCCCTCCTCCTCCACCCCCTTGCCCTCTCCCTCCCTCCTCCACCCCTTGCCCTCTCCTCTCTCCTCTACTCCTTGCCCCCCCTCCCTCCATCCTCTACCCCCGTGTTCTCCCCCTCCCCCGTCCCTCCCCCTCCCTCCCCTTGCCCTCTCCCTCCCTCTTCCATCCCGTGCCACCTCCCTCCCCCCTCCACCTTCCAGACCCCCCTTCCTCTTACCCCTCCGTACCCCCTCCCTCCCCATGCCCTCTCCCTTCCCCCCTCCATCCTCCCCCCCCGTGACCCCCTCCCTCCCCGTGCCCTCTCCCCCCCTCCCTCTTCCACCTCCGTGCCCTCTCCCTCCCCTTGCCCTCTCCCTCCCCCCTCCCTCCCCGTGCCCTCTCCGTTCCCTCCCTCTTCCTTCTCCCCCCCCCCACCCCCCGCGTTCGGCCGGCGCCAAGAATCGTTTTTCCGTATCTCGCTCCTCCAATACGTCGACGGGATTCCTTGGCGCCTTCTTGTTGCCGGGGATCGAAGTCAATTTCCTCGGCGCTAATCTCCGCAAGGCAGCAATGGATGAACCTCACGCACTCCTCATGTAGCAGATGGAGATCCTTTTCCCTTCCTTCTAGCCTTCTGCGTCGTCTCCTCCCCTCCCCTCCCTTCCCTTCCCTTCCCTTCCCTCCCTCGCCGATTGCTCCCTCCCCTCCACTCTGCCGAAAGCTGCCTCTCTTCATCATTCGAAGTTTCCTTATACTTTATTAGACTTTTTTTTTATGTCTCTCTCTCCCGTTTTTTCCTTCTTTTTTCCTTTGTTTTTTTCTAATTTGTCTTTTTCCCATTTTTTTTTTTTTTTTAATTTGCCTTCCTTCGGTAATTATGCTAATCCTTTCCCTCACCTTTACGATTTTCGTTGTTACTTTTTTCGTTCTTTTCTTATCTCTTCCTCCCTCCTTTCCTTCCCTCTGCAAATTATTCCATACCTCCCCCTTCTCCTTTTCCTAGCCCCACTGTCCTTATCTCCCCTACCTTCCTTACCCTCCCTTTCCCTTCTTTATTAATCTCTCTCTCTCTCCTCTCATTGTCATCAATACCTTCTCTACTCCTTGTTCGCCCTTTCTTGCCCTCCCTTCTCTTCCCTTCCTCCCTCCCTCCCTCCTTCCCACTCCTCCTTTCCCTTTCCTCCCCCCCTTCCTCTTATCTTTACTCTACTTCCCACCCCTCCATTCCCTTCCCTCCCTCTCCTCCCCACCCCTCCTTTCCCTTCCCTCCCTCTCTCCCACCCCTCCTCCCCCTCCCCCTCCTTCCCCTTCCCTCCCCTCCAAACATCCCTGCATAACTTCCTAGCACGTGAAAGGATGGACACTAATCCATACGGCCTTCTGCGTGTGGTGTAGGATATTGGCTCACACACTAATACGTCACAGGAGATCTCACAGGAACAGGCGGTCGCTGGACACCCCCCTCCTCCCCCCTCCTCCTCCCCCCTCTCCTGCCTCTCCTCTTGCCTTATCTAATGGGGGTTGAAGGGGGGGGGGGGGTTGGCATTGCTGTGTTCGGATGCGTGTATCGAGTATTTTTTGTTCTTTAATTTTTGTATTTGTATTGGTATTAGTGATTGTGATAGTATTAGTATTTGGTATTGTTATCGTTGTGTTTGTGTTACGGAAGAAGAGATAAAGAAGACAGAGAAAAAGGAAGGATCAATAGAAAATGAAGAAAAAAAAAAGTGATGTAAATGATCAAGACGAACGCTTAAAAAGGAGACCAAGAAAGGGAATCAGAATAAAAACGTGACTAGTGATATTGGTCATAATTATGAAACTGTGATATTGATAATAAAAGTAGTGATATTGATAATAGAAATATTAATAATAAAAATAGTGACATTGATTATAAAACTGCGATATTGATTATAAAACTGCGATATTGATCATAAAAATGGTGATGTTGATAATAAAAATAGTGATATTGATAATAAGAATAGTGATATTGATAATAGAAATAGTGATATTAATAATAAAAATAGCGATATTGATAATAGAAATAGTGAAAATAATAAAAATAGTGATAATAATAAAAAAAATTATATTGTTAATAAAAATAGTGATATTGATAATAAAAATGGTGATATTGATAATAAGAATAGTGATATTGATAATAGAAATAGTGATAATAATAAAAATAGTGATATTGATAATAGAAATAGTGATATTAATAATAAAAATAGTGATATTGATAATAAAAATAGTGATAATAATAAAAAAAGTTATATTAATAATAAAAATAGTGATATTGATAATAAAAATAGTGATTGATAATAAAAATGGTGATATTGATAATAAAAATAGTGATATTGATAATAGAAATAGTGATATTGATAATAAAAATAGTGATAATAATAAAAATAGTGATATTGATAATATAAATAGTGATATTAATAATAAAAATAGTGATATTGATAATAAAAATAGTGATATTGATAATAAAGAAAATTTATATTGATAATAAAGATAGTGATATTGATAATAAAAATATTAACGATCATAGTCATAGAGGCAACAGTAGTAATAACAGTTCTAATAAACAACCAAATAAGAAGACAGCAATAAGGGGGAAAAAAACACATTGGTCTCTAACAATAAAAGAACATAGTATAATTTTCCACTATATCTTCTGCACCGACGGAAGATTTTGACGCTACTCAGAAAAAAGTGGTGACACATACTAAAAAAAAAAAAAAAAAAAAAAAAAAAAAAAAATCATGTTTTTTTTCGTTTAAGTGCATTTAATTTCGTGTCAAAATTCGGTAGCAGTTTCTTTATATGTGACAAGGCAAGCTCTTTTCTTTTATTCTTTTTTTTTCCCTTTTGTTAAAAATATAGTGATATTAGTAATGATAATGATGATGAAAATAATAATACCAGTAAAATAGTAATGATAATAATAATGACAACAACAACAATAATAATAACAATAATAATAATAAAGATAACAATGGTAATAAAAATGATAGTAATCGTAATAATGATAATGATAATAATAATGATAATGATAATAATAATCATTATATTCACCATCACCATAACGTAAAGCTAATAATGATGATAATGATAATAAATATAATAATAATAATATTAATGATAAGGATAACAATGATAACAATAGTAGTAGACGTAGTAATAGTAGTAGTAGTAGTGATAATAATAATAATAATAATAATAATAATAATAATAATGATAATAATAATAATAATGATAATAATAATAATGACAATAATAATAATAGTAATAATAATAATAATAATAGTAATAATAATGATAATAATAATAATAATGATAAAATAATAAATATCATTATTATTATTATTATTATTATTATCATTATTATAAAATTAATGGTAATCATAATGATAATAATTATAATGACGATGATAATAATAAATAACAACAACATCAATAAAAGCAACAACAGTGCTACTGCAACTACTTCAAGTGCTAATAATAATACCAATGATAGTAATCATAATGATAATAATGGTAACAGCAATAATAATGTTGATGATAATGATAAAAATAATGATGATAAGAAAAGGCAATGTTAGGTTGACCTCCCGGCCTGCTGACCGTTGGGGCACTTTGTTAACATCCTCTTTCTCCCGCTCTCTCGGTTCTAAGCAGCTCTGAAGTCATTAACCCCCGATTTGTTAGTCCACTTATGAGACAGCTATGTGTATTTGGGTCGCCCCCTTGCCCTCTGTCCTGCAACATGGCCATGCATGTTCCTGGCCGCCTGGTGACATGTCCAAACCTTGTGCAATTTTTTTTTCTGACAATTTCACGCACGGTTCGTATTCTCCAAAGTGGTCTCTTATTCGCTGCGTTACTGTTTCTTTGGTTGATTCTCTGTTTCTAAGTGACTCTCAGGATACTTTTAAAGCCACCATTCTCTTTTTTTATCTTCTGTTTAGCATCTATATAGTGCGACCTAATCAGTTTCACTTTAGTGGAGATGTTGCGGGAGTTTTAAAGTTTTGTCAGCTTTGCAATATCTGTCTTGTGGCAATGGCTAGTATTTTCCTCTGTAACAGCAACATCCTCTTTAACGGTACTTCCGAGGCACAGGAGAGATTTGTCTTCCTCCAGTGTACACCACTCAATTTGTATATCATGTTGGTCCTTGCTGGTGTCCAGTTTCCTTTGCTTTTCTGTTCACTTATCTTCAATCCCATGTTTTCTAGCTGTTGAGTTTAGGTTTCTAGTCAGGTTTGCTAATGCATAATTATTCCCATTATCATTTTTCCATAACATGAACAACAATAACTAGTACCGTTCTATATCTATTATTTCCCTTCCCTCCCTCCGCCTCTTTCTGTATTCTACCCTTTCTTTGTTCTCTCTCTTTCTCTTCCCTCTTCCCGCTTGCCTTCTCCCCCACCTCCCCCGTTCCCTTATCATACAGCATCACTATATTAAACACAAACAAGAATATATGATACTTCTTGAAACATCATGAAACATTCCACAACCCTAATTACGTGGATCATTCACCAATAACAATGTCACTTATCTCTTTATGTTTCTGTGTTTGTAGGAAAAACTATAATCGATTAGAAAAAAAAAAAAAAAAAATGGCGCACAGGGTATCTAACATATGAGTTTGATTCATTTGCAGTTTTTAGCTAGTAAATACTACCTATGGATATAGATCATATATGTAAAGGGAAGCAAGTAAAACAGGAAATTACATCACCTAAGAGAGAGAGAGAAAGAGAGACACAGAGAGAGAGAGAGAGAGAGAG
>NC_061819.1:9586430-9588930 GCF_019202785.1 Penaeus chinensis | reverse complement strand
GGGGAGGAGGAGGAGGGAAGGATAACGGAGGGAAGGGGAGGAGGAGGAGGGAAGGATAACGGAGGGGAGGGGGAGGAGGAGGAGGGAAGGATAACGGAGGGAGGGGGAGGAGGAGGAGGGAAGGATAACGGAGGGGAGGGGGGGAGGAGGAGGAGGGAAGGATAACGGAGGGGAGGGGGGAGGAGGAGGAGGGAAGGATAACGGAGGGGAGGGGGGGAGGAGGAGGAGGGAAGGATAACGGAGGGGAGGGGGGAGGAGGAGGAGGGAAGGATAACGGAGGGGAGGGGGGGGAGGAGGAGGGAAGGATAACGGAGGGGAGGGGGGGAGGAGGAGGAGGGAAGGATAACGGAGGGGAGGGGGGGAGGAGGAGGAGGGAAGGATAACGGAGGGGAGGGGGGGAGGAGGAGGGAAGGATAACGGAGGGGAGGGGGGGAGGAGGAGGAGGGAAGGATAACGGAGGGGAGGGGGGGAGGAGGAGGAGGGAAGGATAACGGAGGGGAGGGGGGGAGGAGGAGGAGGGAAGGATAACGGAGGGGAGGGGGGGGAGGAGGAGGGAAGGATAACGGAGGGGAGGGGGGGAGGAGGAGGAGGGAAGGATAACGGAGGGGAGGGGGGGAGGAGGAGGAGGGAAGGATAACGGAGGGGAGGGGGGGAGGAGGAGGAGGGAAGGATAACGGAGGGGAGGGGGGGGAGGAGGAGGAGGGAAGGATAACGGAGGGGAGGGGGGGGGAGGAGGAGGAGGGAAGGATAACGGAGGGGAGGGGGGGAGGAGGAGGAGGGAAGGATAACGGAGGGGAGGGGGGAGGAGGAGGAGGGAAGGATAACGGAGGGGAGGGGGGGGAGGAGGAGGGAAGGATAACGGAGGGGAGGGGGGGGAGGAGGAGGAGGGAAGGATAACGGAGGGGAGGGGGGGAGGAGGAGGAGGGAAGGATAACGGAGGGGAGGGGGGGAGGAGGAGGAGGGAAGGATAACGGAGGGGAGGGGGGGAGGAGGAGGAGGGAAGGATAACGGAGGGGAGGGGGGAGGAGGAGGAGGGAAGGATAACGGAGGGGAGGGGGGAGGAGGAGGGAAGGATAACGGAGGGGAGGGGGGGAGGAGGAGGGAAGGATAACGGAGGGGAGGGGGGAGGAGGAGGAGGGAAGGATAACGGAGGGGAGGGGGGGGGGGAGGAGGGAAGGATAACGGAGGGGAGGGGGGGGGAGGAGGGAAGGATAACGGAGGGGAGGGGGGGGGAGGAGGAGGGAAGGATAACGGAGGGGAGGGGGGGGGAGGAGGAGGAGGGAAGGATAACGGAGGGGAGGGGGGAGGAGGAGGAGGGAAGGATAACGGAGGGAGGGGGGGAGGAGGAGGGAAGGATAACGGAGGGGAGGGGGGGGGAGGAGGAGGGAAGGATAACGGAGGGGAGGGGGGGGAGGAGGAGGAGGGAAGGATAACGGAGGGGAGGGGGGGAGGAGGAGGAGGGAAGGATAACGGAGGGGAGGGGGGAGGAGGAGGAGGGAAGGATAACGGAGGGGAGGGGGGGAGGAGGAGGAGGGAAGGATAACGGAGGGGAGGGGGGGAGGAGGAGGGAAGGATAACGGAGGGGAGGGGGGGGGAGGAGGGAAGGATAACGGAGGGGAGGGGGGGGGGAGGAGGAGGGAAGGATAACGGAGGGGAGGGGGGGGGAGGAGGAGGGAAGGATAACGGAGGGGAGGGGGGGGAGGAGGAGGAGGGAAGGATAAGTGAGGGGAGGGGGGAGGAGGAGGAGGGAAGGATAACGGAGGGGAGGGGGGGAGGAGGAGGAGGGAAGGATAACGGAGGGGGGGGGGGGAGGAGGAGGAGGGAAGGATAACGGAGGGGAGGGGGGGAGGAGGAGGAGGGAAGGATAACGGAGGGGAGGGGGGGAGGAGGAGGGAAGGATAACGGAGGGGAGGGGGGGAGGGGGAGGAGGGAAGGATAACGGAGGGGAGGGAGGAGGAGGAGGAGGGGAAGGATAACGGAGGGGAGGGGGGAGAGGGAAATCGAGGAAGGTCTGAGAAAGGAAGTAGAGCCTGAGGTGGAGGGGTTGGAAGGGAAGGGGAAGGGGAAGCAAAGGAAGAGGAAGAAAGAGAAGAGGGAAAAAAGAGAGAAGGAGGAAGGCAAAAGGAAGTGAGTGGAGGAGGGAAGAGGAGAGAGAAAAAGAAGGGGAAACGGGGGAGAGAGATAGAAAAAAAAAAACGGACGGGAAGAGAGGGTGGGGGATAAAGAAGGAGAAAGAAGAGAGGAAAGTGATGTAAGAAGTGAAGATTGGAAAGTGGTAACAGGAAAGAGGGAGAGGAGGAGAGGGGGAGAAAGAGAACAAGGAAAGGGAGAAATAAATGGATAAAAGAGAGAGAGAGCGAACAGAAGAAAGTAGAACGGATAGAGTGAAAGAAATACGAATAACCTCTGTGGAGAAATAGGGAGAGAGGTGGGGGGGGGGAGGGGTCGGAGGGGAAAAAAGAGAGAAGAAAAGAAAAGCAGAATGGGGAAGGGAGAGAGG
>NC_061819.1:9578930-9581430 GCF_019202785.1 Penaeus chinensis | reverse complement strand
TACTTATAATAAAACTAACATTATTACTAATACAAATATTAATACTAGTATTAGTACTGATACTAATTTTAATGATAAGACTGATAATACCAACAGGGATGATATTAAGATGAAAAAGATTGATTATTATTATAATAATAATACAAGTATAACGAGAATAATAAAATTCACAATGACGATGATAGCAATAGAGATGGTAATTAAAAAAATGATGCTAAATATAACGATAACAGTAAAGGTGATAGTGATAATGTTAACAATAATAATAATAATGACAATAAGGATAATAACTGTAATAATGAATATGATAATCGAAATAATAAAAATGACAACAACATTAGTAATGATAATGATAATAAAACAATCGAAATGATAACAATGATAATTATAACAATGATGATAATAATGATAAAATAATGATATAGATAATAATAATGACAATATTGATAGTATTGGTTATAATAATGATAATGATAATGGTACTGGTGATGATATGATAGTAATAGTAATAGTAATAGTAATAATAATGATAATTGTAGTGTACAGCTTCACACTCGCCAGGACTGACGTCATCCTCGGGCGCCACGTGGTTGAGGCCGGGTCTCGAAAATGCCACATGCTTCTCCGAAGTCCTGCGTCTTGATTGTGCCCTTAATGCCTAACCAGCTGTGCGCGCGCGTGTGTGTATACACACACACACACACACACACACACACATATATATATATATATAAATATATATATATATATATATATATATATATATATATATATATATATATATAAGGAAGACCCTCTCCAACACTACCGTGCGCCGACCCAACCAGTACATCGTATGGTGCGCCAGGCCCTGTCTTGGACAAATGCGTAGTTACCGTGGTCCCGCTGGCCCTGGTCCTCGCCGATGACTCGATGTGAAGGACTCTATGATGTCCTAGGCTCTGCTTCCACCAACAAAATGAGCACACTCACGGTGCACCCTCTAGCTTGAGTGCGCCATCACATGTGGGTGTGTTGGGTACCCTCGGCTGAGAGAGAGAGAGAGAGAGAGAGAGAGAGAGAGAGAGAGAGAGAGAGAGAGAGAGAGAGAGAGAGAGAGAGAGAGAGAGAGAGAGAGAAGTAAAACCGATAATACACAATTGTAGGCGAAAATGTGTATTTCGGATATTTATATTTTATTTTATAATTTACTTATTATTTTATTTATATTTTTTTCCTTAGCGACTTCAACACCATTCAAGTAATGAGACATGGTCAGAATTACGTTCAGTTGATAAAATATAACTAAGTAGATATTGATATACAGGCAGGGATTCTGTCATTCTTAAATGGTGGTTGGACTTAGCCGTAGGTGGATATAATGAAGATGCTTGCGGCGCGTGTGGCGTTGGTCGCGGCTCATGAAGTCACACTCGAGTCGAGAGGGCGAGGCGCAAATAGCGGGTGAAGCACAAGCCTTGTGCGGGTGCATAGAGACGCGCACCCTCATCTTGGAGAAAAAGCGGAAGACTTGACAGCACCCGCTGAAGGGGTGAGGGTGAAAGGTGGGTGAAAGCCAGCCTTCAGGCGAGTGTGCTTGTGGAGCAGGTAGTCCGGGATCTTCATGGGGGAACTGCGACGTGAAGGTGCACTCAAGCCGAGAGGGCGAAGCGCAAGGCGGGCGAGGCGGCTACCTTGCGCGGGAGCACATGATCTGCGCTCGCGTCGTTGGTATCTTCAATTTAGCTCTACTAGTAAGCACTCGTCCAGTACAAGGGTCCTCCACCTCATTTATTCCTCCTCAGGTTATTGGCGGGGACCAGAGCCAATGGGAATAGGAAACGACACAGGGCCTGGCGCAGCACACGCTGGAAGCCGATGTTGAGTCGGCGTGCAATAGTGTTCAAGATGGTTTACCATATACATATGCGCTCGGTAGGTCAGGCATCAAGACCACAACCAGGGCGCAGGCCTCTTCGGAGAAGCTACTGCGCAGTTTCGTGTTCGAAGCGCCATGTATGCGGCATGGTCGAGACCCGGCCTCAACCACGTGGCGCCTGAGGATGATGTCAATCCTGGCAAAATTGGCTTTAGAATCGGCAACCGTACTCTACAATAGTATTGCTATTATTTCCTTCATTATAATATTTGTTAATAATGCTACTGAAGATAATTGTAAAGGTTATAACAATAATATAGATAATATAAAAAACAACAACATTAACGATGATAATGATTCTATTAATGATAGTGTTAGCAATAAGTAAGAATTTGAATTTTGTTACTTCTAATATGCAATCTTCTATATACATTGGTGGTAATGGATGCCTCATACGCTAATTTCTATGTAGAACCGTGTATTGGGATTAGATTACGTTTTTGGGTGGAAAAGATAATATTAATAACCACTATAAAAAAGTAAAGGATCTAGAATTGAACCTTGTGGAATACCGCATAAGGTATGGCATTGTAGTGTTTTTTTTAGATTCAATTTTACACTATAGATATGATTAGTAATGTA
>NC_061819.1:9503930-9506430 GCF_019202785.1 Penaeus chinensis | reverse complement strand
TTACCCCAAGGTATAGGTAGTCCTTGAACCATTCTAATTCCACTCCCTGGATTTTCAGTCTTGTGCCTCAAACTCTCTGTCTCAGAGCCATGGCTTTGGATTTGGCAGCAGAGATCTTTAGTCCTGTCCTACAACACTCCTCTGACACGAGGTCCAGACAACGCTGGGCTTTATTCTGGCTGCGTGGTCCAGTGGAGGTGATAGCGAGATCGTCTGCATACGAGATGATCTGGCACCCCACTGGGAGGTTTATGTTGAGGATGCAGGACATTAAAGTGTTGAGAGAGAGAGAGACGACAGACAGACACAGACTTGAAAGACAGACAGGCAGACACAGACACGACAGACAGACAGGGAGAGAGAGAGACGAGGAGTAAATTCTGGTCCGGTTATCTTTCTTCCTGTCTTTATGTTCTTTTTATCCTCATTTTTTTTTTTTTTTTTTTTTTTGCTTTTACTTCTTGCTTTATTTTTTCTGCTATTATCATCATTGTTATTATTATTATTATTATTATTATTATTATTATTATTATCATTATCATTATTATTATTATTACTATTATTATTATTATTATTAATATCATTATTAATATTACCATTATCATTATTATCATAATGATTATCCTCCTTTTCCTCCTCCTCCTCCTCCTCCTCTTCTAATTCTTATTCTTTCTTCCCTTCCTCCTCATTATCATTGCCATATCATTCACCTAGACTCTCTGCATCTTCCTTTTTTTCTTGTTCCTTCTTTAGCTCATTTATCTCCTTTGTTTACTCCTCCTCTTCGTCATTATCATCATCATTTCCTCTATTATTCTCCATACACCTGATCTGAAAAGAATTGACGATAACGAAAGGGAAGGTAAAGGAATAGCGTAAAAAAATAAAGCGAAAGGCATAGAGGGGGAAGCATAAGAGATAACAGATAAAAGGAGCGTAAAGGGGAGGAGATAAAGTGCGACGAAAAGAAAGTTGAACGAAAAAGGGGTGAAGGAGAGAGGGGGAGAGAGAAAGGTAAGAAGACTAGAGAGCAGGGAGAGCATGTTAACAAGGTTGAAATGGATATGTCTTAGCATTTGAATCTTGTCTTAGGGTCGAAGTTGCCGGACAAGAAAAGGCAACACTTACTGACTTACTGATATCATTTATTTTTGTGTGTGCGTGTGTGTGTGTACGACGAGCGTGTACATTCTGTCGTGTGGTGGCTATAGAGCAAGATATGAATGAGCCAAACAAAATGAAGATACATGTGTATGTGTGAGTGAATGTGCGTGTGTGTGTGTGTACTTCTCTGTGTGTACTTCTGCATGTGAGTGTGTGTGTGTGTGTGTGTGTGTGTGTGTGTGTGTGTGTGTGATTCTGTATGTATGTGTGGTTGGGAACGTGTTTTAATACGTCATCTCTTATTCTTTCCTTCGTACAAATACATCCTTCTTCAGAATACGAAGCACGAGAGACAGACAGAGAATAGAGCGAATACATGAACATCGTAAAACTAGCGAGCGCAGTTCAATATTTCTGCCGACTCGAATTTCTAGTAAGAGTTTTCCATAGATATTGGACATCGGAAATTGGTTCATATAACTAAATTCATATCAGCTGAACTCAAACTTTAGTTCGTGAGGGATTGCGTCGAGTCGGCCTGTGAGTCACTCAGCTCCGGCCATTCAGATTCTCTCCTTATGGTTTACTGTTTTGTTCATTGGCGTCGAGACTCGAATGTATTGGTTGGCTATACTTCGTTATGTTGTCTCATTTTTGGTGTATTATTTTTCGCGTTTTTTGTATGTTTTGTGAGTGCTGTTGCTATGTTATCTGGTTGTATTTTTGTTATGATATATAATGATTTACGAGGTTTTTATGTGTCTGATTTGTTTGGGATTTTCGTTTCTTAGTGAGGGCTTTATGCTCTAAAATATGCCTAAAAAATATTTGTTTCCGTTAATTTTACTTTGTGTGAAATTTAGATGAAAGTGCATTATATTCCGTCTCTCTCTCTCTCTCTCTCTCTCTCTCTCTCTCTCTCTCTCTCTCTCTCTCTCTCTCTCTCTCTCTCTCTCTCTCTCTCTATCGCTTTCGTTCATTCTTACCAGCCATCTGTGTTCTCTGCCCCCCTAACCCCCTTCGCATTTTGTATTTCTATTTAGTCATTTGTATTTTTTCCTACACAAAAGAAATACTTACATAAAAAAAATATATATATTTTCTCGAAAATAAAAAATCTCCGTCATCTGTTGTGTATCTTTAACAATAGGAACCCTCTTTACATCTGCTTGTAAATCATCGGCTTAATTTGGGCGGTAAAAAATGTTTAACGACATAATCATTGTAATTTGCCAAATGTGATCAAGCTTAGGTATACAATTTTTCTCTTTTTTTGTATCTTATAAATGGTCTACAATAAATTTCGCGTCACAGTGACTAACAATAGAACTATTCATTTTTTTCTAATACACGCACATGATCATATATACATATTGCATCGTATAAGGACATGAGT
>NC_061819.1:9453930-9461430 GCF_019202785.1 Penaeus chinensis | reverse complement strand
TGTTTTTGTTTTTGTGTCCCACCTCCGCTTCGAACAATGGCTTATTTGCCTGCATCCTCCAGTGTTGTTTGTGTAAATATTATTGTTGTTGTGGCTGGAGGTAGAGTGGATATCGATTTTGCCATCTTTGCGTTTACAAATGCGGATGGGGATGTTTTATATCAATTAAATGAGGCTGTGATGTTCATTATCCGTGCTAACACGAACGGTACCGTAAGTAATATTATTAACGAGGATAATCCTGAGCCTTAATGCTTGTCCTGGCGTCCCGGTGGGTTTGTAAGAGAGAGAGAGAGAGAGAGAGAGAGAGAGAGAGAGAGAGAGAGAGAGAGAGAGAGAGAGAGAGAGAGAGAGAGAGAGAGAGAGAAAGAGAGAGAGAGAGAGAGAGAGAGAGACATTTAACTTTTCAGGACTTGTTAATATTCATGGCAACCAACATTTAATTTTACCATTTATCTATTTGTCTATTTAGCTAGATTTACTAATTTTAGAATGAACAGAATGTTAAATGATAGATATATACATATATCAAGGCCAGTTTAATTTCTCTCTTCAATCCAGTTCCAATATTCCAGATATATCTGTGTTGCTTCCATTAAAGGAAACATTACTGAATAATGAATAACCATAATCAATTTCAGTATTGATATTAAAAAACAAAACACAGAATGGTGCCATCTAATCATACTGCTTCAACATCTTTTCATACTGATCAAAAAGCATATTGTGCATGTATAAAGCAGTGTGTGGCGTGAATACCGAGCAATCAGAGAGTGTCCCCGTTGTTCACTTTTCTCTCCCTCTGTTTCCGAACGATCCGTAAGTGTCTCATTATGCAAGCTATCAGCACAGCATCTGAATCCAAGGGGATACGGATGCATTGCTATTATTATTATTGCTATTATTATATTTTCACTACTGCGAATATTATCATTGCTGTTATTTTTATTATTGTCATGATTAGTATTATAATTATTGTTAGTATAACTTTTATTATTATCATGATTATTATCATTATTGCTATTTTTATTATTTATATTATCATTGTTATCATTATTATTATCATCATGATAATGATGATAATGATAATGATGATGGTAATACTAATAATGATAATAACAATATTAATAATAATAGTAATAATAATAACAATAATAATAATTATTATAATAGCAAAATAGTAATAATAATAATAATGATAATGATCATAATAATAATAATGATAATAATACCAATAATTGCAATAACAATGAAAATAAAATAATAACAACACTAAAAATTATAATGATGTCGATTATTGTAATAATGATAACGAATATGATGATGATGATGATGATGATGATTATAAAAATAAATATCATAATAATCATGAGAATGATAATAATAATGATAATAATAACAATAATAATAATAATAATAATAATAATAATAATAATAATAATAATAATAACAATAATAATAATAATAATAATAATAATAATAATAATAGTAATAGTAATAATAATGATAATGATAATGATAATAATAATAATGATAATGATAATGATAATAATAATAATGATAAAGATAGATCATTCTTATTAGTGTTATCATTATCATTATTGTGATTGTTAATATCATTATCACATTTATTAGTATTTCTATTATCATTATCACTAATACTAGCATTATTATTAATGTCATCATTATTATTACTATTACTGTTATTATCATTACTTTTATCATTATTTCTATTATCATCATTTTTTATTATCAGTCTTATTGTTGTTATTACCGTTAACTTCATTATTATCATTTCCATTATGTTTTCGCATCATTATCTCTATTATAAATATCAATATTATTAACGTTACTATTATTATCATCATTATCATTGTTATTGACATTATTATTATCATTACCATTATAACTACTCATTCAACCCCTTTTATTATTATCATTTTGTTGTAATCTTTTCATTTTCCCTTATTGTTACTCTCGTTTTCATCACCATTATGGTCCTTGTCACTGGAATATTTATATTTTATATTTTTCATTTCCTGTTTTATCAAATGCTATTCTACAGCAAATAGGAAATTAGAATAGAGAAAATTAATCAAAAATGGAAAAAAGAAATCTATCATCAAGGGAAAACAAACAAACAAACAAAAAGAAATAAGAGTAATGAACAGTAATGAACATCCTGGGAAATGGAGATGAATTATGAAATAGGTGAGAGAAAACTGAATGTTCCGAAGTAATGTTAAAGCTAGTTTATCAATATATCAAATCTTAAAGCGAATGAACATGTCCAGTGTCAATGGGGCTACAGAATTAGTCGCAACTTGCAACAAACGAAGGTGAGGAAAATGAACATTGAACGTTGAAGCGACCGGGTGTTATTCAATCTATTCAAGTGCACTGATTTATTTAGTAACGTTTGAATATGCTAGAACAAAAAACAACTTAGAAATGTTGAGTCAATAACTCAAAGAACTTAATGGATCTGAAACTCAACGAAGAGAAGAGAAACCGAAGCAACACTGAATACATAGATTCCCAATTAATCCTGAAGCCAGTGGACATGTTAGGCGTGGGTGAATATGTCTGACCTTTGAAACTGAATGATAAAAATGACAAATTACAATACCATTTGTCTATCTTTACTTTAGTTAAAATCGAGAAATTTCAATGTTTTTATTTATTTTTTTATTTTTTTATTGTTACAGTCGGTACATGACTTGAAAACTTAGTGTTGACACCCTTATTATTAATGATAATAATAATAATAATAATAATAATAATAATAAAATAAATGAATATATATATATATATATATATATATATATATATATATATATATATATATATAGCTATATGTATATCTGTTTATCAACCTATCTACTGATCTATCTATCTACCTATCTATCTATCTATCTATCTGTCAGTATATATATATATATATATATATATATATATATATATATATATATATATATATATGTGTGTGTGTGTGTGTGTGTGTGTGTGTGTGTGTGTGTGTGTGTGTGTGTGTGTGTGTGTGTATACATACATATACATATATATATACATACTTATATATATATATATATATATATATATATATATATTTATATATATATATATATATATATATATATATATACATACATACACACACATGTGTGGGTGTGTGTGAGTGTGTGTGTATATATACATACATACATATATATATATATATATATATATATATATATATATATATACATATATATATATATATATATATATATATATATATATATATATATGTGTGTGTGTGTGTGTGTGTGTGTGTGTGTGTGTGTGTGTGTGTGTGTGTGTGTGTGTATGTACATGTATACATATATAAATGAATATATATGTATATATATGTATATATGCATATATATACATACATATATATATATATATATATATATATATATATATATATATATATATATAGATGTGAAATTAAATTATCTACACTCTGATCAAAGAGAAACCAACGCCTCAGGGAATTCTCCTCTTCACTGAGTGAAACCCTTACTATACGGTGATGTATAGGAATTTTATATAGGTCGAAGCTGTATATGTTGAAATCTTGAATATCAGAATGACAGAGAATGATATCTCTTCTTCGAGGCATTGTTCAGGGGATTAAGTAGATCACGAATGTCCTCATTCCTGTGACCTCTGGGACTTGATGTTCGATGCTTATTTGTCTGGAAGGAAAAATCATTTTACTTCTAAGGAAAAAGTAGGAAATATATTTTGATGCCAGACAGACAGGGATAGAGAGAAAGAGAGAGAGAGAGAGAGAGAGAGAGAGAGAGAGAGAGAGAGAGAGAGAGAGAGAGAGAGAGAGAGAGAGAGAGAGAGAAAGAGAGTTAAAAAAAAAAAAAGTTAGTTTTGATTCCATTTATTACAATGGATATTCTTGATGTGACATACTGTCTGTTTCATTTTGCTTCTAAACTATCCCCTGTGTGCAAGGAATGGCCGGGGTGACCATCCACTGGCGGCGAGGGATTCGAACGCAGGTCAGCAAGATTGCTAGACGAGAACGTTACCGCTGCACCACACAGAGAGAGATAAAGAGAGAGAGAGAGAGAGAGAGAGAGAGAGAGAGAGAGAGAGAGAGAGAGAGAGAGAGAGAGAGAGAGAGAGAGAGAGAGAGAGAGAGAGAGAGAGAGAGAGAGAGAGAGAGAGAGCGACAGGCAGGCAGACAGACAGACAGAAAGACAAAAAAGGCAGACACACAGAGACAGAGCCGTAGACCGACAGACAAATGACTGAACACAAAGAAAGAGAAACGAAAATAGAAAAAAATGAGAAAATAAACGCCTCTTTTCCCTTTTTTCTTTAACTGAAATGAACGCAGTTAAAAATATATATATATTTAATTTTGTGTAGAGTTTTAGGGGAAAATCACTGATCTAAAAATATATAATACTTAATTTCTTATCTGTATGTAGTTTGGAAAGTTAACTAAACTAAAAGCTGTACTAGGAATCTGAGAGACGTTGGGAAGAAAGAGAAGCATTCGTATATTTCTTGCATTTTATGGGCACAGATTGGGAGAGATGGCTGGCACGTTTTGATAAGGGAATCCGTGCACCGTAAGCATGTTGATCTCTCAGACTTTTATCAGTCTCTCTCTCTCTCTCTCTCTCTCTCTCTCTCTCTCTCTCTCTCTCTCTCTCTCTCTATATATATATATATATATATATATATATATATATATATATATATATTTATATATATATATCTATCTATCTCTCTCTATCTATCTATCTATCTATCTATCTTCCTTTCTCTTTATCTCTCTCTCTCTATATATATATATCTTTCTCTTTCTCTCTCTCTCTATCTATCTATCTATCTATCTTTCTCTTTCTCTCTATCTCTTTCTCTCTCTCTCTCTATCTCTCTCTCTATCTATCTCTCTCTCTTTCGCTCTCTCTCTCTCTCTCTGTCTCTCTCTGTCTCTCTCTCTCTCTCTCCCTCCACCTCTCTCTCTTTCGCTCTCTCTCTCTCTCCCTCTCTCTCTTTCTCTCTCTCTCTCTTTCGCTCTCTTTCTCTCTCCCTCTCTCTCTTTCTCTCTCTCTCTCCCTCTCTCTCTTTCTCTCTCACTCTGTGTGTGTGTCTTTGTTTTTAGCTATATCTATCTGCATGTCTGTCTGTATGTTTTCTTGTCTGTTTGTTTATCTCTCTCTCTCTCTCTCTTTCTCTCTCTCTCGCTCTATCTCTCTCTTTATCCACAGTCTGTCTGCACAGATTTAGCTGTTTCCGTATCTCTTAACCATTTTGCCAAAATCATTGCTATAACATTTCTTATTCTTTTAATATCTTTCTTTTCCTTTTCTTCGATAAAGAAACATGTATAATCTTCCTCATCAGATCCCGATACATCCCCCCCCCTTCCCCCTCAATTACAAGCCGCTCATCCAGTATACTTAATTACACGGCGAGTGAACAATAAGATGGTGATGTCATAGGGCTATAGGTCACGTGACATCAGCCTCGCCCCCCCCCCCCCCTTCCTCCAGTCTCCTTCCCCTTTCCCTTGCTTCTCTTCCCCACCAGAGAAGGCAATGACCCACGGCTAATGCTGACTGGAGCCACGAGGGGAAACGCACACATATACCGACGAAAATGAGGGGAAGAAAATAACAGACGCGGTTGCCTAATGGGATGAAGACCGGGAGTGATGCGTGGGTTTGTACACACCCAGAGAAATGTACGTGGAGTTTGGAGTTGTACACGTTTGTACACACTCAGAGGAACGTTCGTGGAGTTTGGAGTTGTACACGTTTGTACACACCCAGAGAAACGTTCGTGGACTTAGAGTTGTACACGTTTGTACACACCCAGAGAAACGTACGTGGAGTTTGGAGTTGAGATGTAGACAAATAAAAGTGCATATGTATACTTACTCACACACACACACATGGCAACACATACATATACACGCAAATAAATTATACATAGATATATGTATGTATGTTGAGGTGCAATGATACATACACACATATATGCACACACAGACGTACACCTACCGACACTCATGTACACACACAGACAAACACACGTATACTCACGCACGTACTCACCCAGACACAAATACGCACACACACACGTACACACACACACGTACAATCACACACAAACACATACACGTACACACACAGACAAACACACATACACTCTCACACAAACACACACACGTACACACACAGACAAACACACGTACACTCACACACATACACACACACGTATACACACAGACACACACGTACACACGCACAAACAAATGTCTACACATGGCAGTCGTCAACCCTGCACCAGAATTATCAGTAGTCGTCAATAATTGAATTTCCCGCTCGCAACATGGCTTATCAACAGTTCTCTGGGCGTATTGTGTCCGCCAGCGCAGCTCTATTCTCATTCTTCATTTCTGTCACCACCTACTGACAAGGGAGAGAGAGAGGGAGAAGGAGAGGGAGAGAGAGAGAAGAGAGAGAGAGCGAGAGAGAGAGAGTGTGTGTGTGAGAGAGAGAGAGGAGAGAGAGAGAGAGAGAGAGAGAGTGTGTGTGTGTGTGTGAGAGAGAGAGAGTGTGAGACAGAGAGAGAGAGAGAGAGAGGAGAGAGAGGGAAGGAGGGAGGAGGGGAAGAAAGGAGTGAAAGAAGCAAATAGAGAGGAAAGGGGGACAGGAAAAATACTAAAGAAGACAAATTCAAAAAAATGACTGACAAATGTTCAGAGGAGATGCATGAATACACAGACACACACACACACACAATATATATATATATATATATATATATATATATATATATATATATATATATATATATATACATATATACATATATATACATATATATACATATACATATATATATATATATATATATATATATATATATATATACATATACACATACATACACACATATATATATATACTTATATATACATATATATATATACATATATATATATATATATATATATATATATATATATATATATATGTATGTGTGTGTTTGAGTGTAAACATATATATATATATATATATATATATATATATATATAGAGAGAGAGAGAGAGAGAGAGAGAGAGAGAGAGAGAGAGAGAGAGAGAGAGAGAGAGAAAGAGAGAGAGAGAGAGAGAGGGGGGGGGGGAGGGAGAGAGAGAGAGAGAATTGGAAAAAGAAATAGAGAGAGATAATAACAAGAGAGAAAGAAGGGAAGGGAAGGAAGAGAGCACGTAAGAGAAAGAAAAAGAAGTAGCGAGCGAAGGAAAGGAAAGATTCAATAAGCAATAATAACGAGTCCCCTCCGGCTCTAGTTACCCCCGAGGAGTACACCCAACATAGCACCTGTTCAGAGCTCATCATACCAACATGACGTACTTGCCCAGTTTGCTAGCTTTTTGCGTATTCCATTGCCGAATAATTTGAGATTTACTTATTATCGAATAGAAACCATGGG
>NC_061819.1:9386430-9396430 GCF_019202785.1 Penaeus chinensis | reverse complement strand
TGCACCTCGGGGCTGAGCGGCTGGTAGCTCGCTTGACCCGTTGCCACAGCTCTGAAAGGGTGGTTTGGTGGTCGAAGGACTCACACCATTCTCTAGCACGTCAGCTATGTGATAGCCGGCCGCATCCGGTGCCCGGCAGGGAGCCAGGATGGGGTGGTGTGCATTGAAGTCTCCCCCTATGATCACTCGGTCGTGTGCAGCAGAAGCACAGACCTGGCTGATGTCTAAGCTTTTACAGCGTGGCCGGCTGTACACATTGTACAGTTTGAGGGGCCCCCCGGCCAGGTGAACCTCGACGGCAAGGGATTCAACATCGTCTCCACAGTGCGATGCATCGGCTATTGCGGAGCAGGGGATTGTTGCTCTCACAAGGGTGATCAAGCCTCTCTTGCCAGGTGTTTGTGGCAGTGTGAAGGCATGGTACCCTGAGAAGCGAACAGTGTCCACTGTTAATGTCTCCTGGAGCATGACAATGTCAATGTTCCTTGATCGCACTACTGCTTGGAGAAAAGCGTTCTTTGCAGAGAAGCTATTGATGTTCCACTGTAGGATGCTTAGATGGTGTGCCATGATGTTACTCAGTGATAGTTACATCAGACACATCGTCGGAGTCTGACAACTCCATTGCGAGGTCCTCGCTGGTTGAGGGCTCCTCGTCTGTTGTCAGGCTATCCTTGGGTCCACTGGGGGGTGGAGAGCCTTTGGTAGCTCTGACTTTGGTTGGTTCGGCTTTTCTCTCAGGCTTTTTCTTGGCTGGCCTTGCTGGCCTTGCCTGGGCAAGGTCAGCGTGATCTGGCTCTGGCTGCACAGATTCAGCCTGTTTTGGCTCTGCCTGTGAAGGCATGGCCTGGTTTGGAGTGGGGAGGGGAGTCTCGTCCTGGGGTGAGGGTGAGGCTGGTTTTTCTCTAGCCAGCTTTCTTCCCTTCAGGGCTGCGACAGTCTGGGTCATTGCCGTCATGGCGACCGAAACTGCCTTCTCGGCCTCCTCACTCGACCTCCCCAGGGCTGTTGCTACTGCTGTGACAACAGCAGTTAACAGGAGAGTCATATCGTCCTCGTCAAAGAGGAGATGATCATCTGTTGGGGAGGTTTTTGTGGTGCTCTTAGAAACTTTTTTCTTTAGTTTCTTTTTCTGCACCTTTGGCATTGTCGGAAACTCCTTTTTGTTGGAGACATCCGGTGTCGGCTGGGGGGCGGCTTCCTTCCTCTTAGGAGGTCGGGGGGCCTTTTCGCTTTTGTTCCTTCCCCAGACATGGGTGCCCGGTGGGGCAGGAACAAAGTCTGATCGGTTTTGAGCAACCTCTTGTCGCCTGAGGGCCGCCTTTTTCCTGACAGAGCAAGTCAGGCTCCAGGCATGATGCTTCTTGGCACAGTTGGGACATTTGGCTGTTGTGTCCCTCTTTTCCTCTTTGTATGCCTTGAGGCATACCTCTGTGTTGTGTGCCTTGCTACAGACACCACATTTAGGCTTGGCTGTACAGTTAGCCTTGTGGTGACCGTATTTCTGGCACTTGAAACACCGAAGTGGTTCTGGCACATACGTTCGAAGGTTGTAGGTGCCCCAGTTACCCAGATCAAGGGTAGTGGTTGGGGCACCTTTCATGGTCACCAGGACTTGCCTGGTTGGGGTCTTCCCCTTCGACATTCGGGAAGCCTGCACGACCTGTGGGTGTGAAGCGATCAGCTCCACATCGTACGAGACTGAGAAGCCAAGTAGCACCATCTTGGTTCTCTTTTCCTTGGGACTTAGTGGGGAAAGACTCACTTTTCTCCCATCAGTTAGCTCCTTCGTTTCCCGGAGGAAATTTAAAGTAGCTTGATCTTTGGGCATTATGATCATGCCCTGATCTCGGGCGACCCGGATCGACAACCGGATTTTCCGTTGCAACTCCAATGCCCTGACCAATTGGTAGGCATTGTCGAAGCCTTCGGGTTTAGCTGGCACTTTGAACTGGGCGAAGCGTTTAGGGGGTCCCGACTCTTCATCAGAGTCGGTATCCGGCCTCGGACGCTTCGGCCCGCCCTTTCGGCTTTCGGGCTTGTTTGAGGAGGCAGGAGCTGATGCGGCTGGTTCAGCCTGCTCTCCCCTCTCAGTCGGGGAGGCCGTCTGTGAACTCAGGGGCCTCCCTGGCTTAGCTGCTGGCCTGGAGAGGCCAGCTCGCGAGTCAAGATCTTTGACTATTCGGTGGACAGACCCATTGGCTTCGGTCTTGTCCACCTTAGCAGCAGGGGTGACAGTGTCATCCTGTGCTTGGGGCTTTCTTTTGCCACCGGAAGGCGCATATGCCTTCATGGTGACTACCGTGGTCTGGGCCTTGCGCGGTTCGTCAACTGTAAGTTCAGTCTGTGGGGGGTGTTTGATTGTTTTTTCCATGAATTGGTAAGTGCTTCATCCTCTCACGCCCCCACCCACCACGGAGTCCAACAAGGGGAAGCTGAGTGTCAGAACCAGTGTCTAACAGCAACAGGAGTGATGAGAGGATATACGCAGCCAATAGCCATTGTGACGGCACTCACGGACCATTGTGAGTGCCAATGGCGGCATGACTGCTTGACCCTAGCCTCCCGGGGGAGACCAGCCGATTGACCGTGACCGGGCCGGGATCAGGCCGCCTGTCTTGCTGGAATAGAGGACCAAAGAGGCGTGTTGCTAGCCGCAGGGCGTACTCGTTCACGGCATCGCTCAACCTCCAGGACTCCCGTCTCCACAGCGCACAAGGCTGCCACGCACGGCAATCGCGTGGGTAGGTGTAAACCCCTGGGGAGAGACCAGAGGGGATGCCCTTCCACCTACGAGACATCATTGTTTGGAGCCCTTTTGCTCAGCCCTCTGAGGCAGCCACCCAAAGGTTGCTTCACCGCAGTGAGGGAAGAGGAGTCTTGCACTTTTACCAGGCAGTTCCTTTCATCCCTCTGAAGCAACCACCCAAAGGTTGTTTCACCTCAGTGAGGAAGGAAAGGACCTGTGTCTTTTCAAAGTAGTTCCCCCTTCCCTCTAAAACAGCCACCCAAAGGCTGTTTCACCTCAGTGAGGGAAGGGAGGTTTTGCGTTCTTGTCAGGCACTTCTTTTCGTTCCCCTGAAGCAACCACCCAAAGGTTGTTTCACCTCAGTGAGGAAGGAGAGGACCTGTGTCTTTTCGAAGTAGTTCACCCTTCCCTCTAAAACAGCCACCCAAAGGCTGTTTCACCTCAGTGAGGGAAGGGAGGTTTTGCGTTCTTGCCAGGCAGTTCCTTACATTCCTCTGAAGCAACCACCCAAAGGTTGTTTCACCTCAGTGAGGAAGGAAAGGACCTGTGTCTTTTCAAAGTGTTTCCCCCTTCCCTCTGAAGCAGCCATCCAAAGGCTGTTTCACCTCAGTGAGGGAAGGGGGGTTTTGTCCTTTTTGTCAGCTGGTTCCTTTCATCCCTCTGAAGCAACCATCCAAAGGTTGTTTCACCTCAGTGAGGGGGGGGGCGGTACTCGAAAACCATTCCGGACGTCTAGACGGGAGCGGTCGCCTGTGTGAAGGGCAGGGCCACAAACCGACCGAGAAGCGGGGCGGCACGGGGAATGGTTACCCCGGCGGCCCCCGGCCGGCTGCGTGGCGCGAGCCCGCGACCTTTGCCGTGCCCGGGGAGTCGTAGGGGAAGTCACCGCCGTGGCACAACTGCGGTTGATTAGGAAGGGCATCCAGTCAGGCAAGGGTGGCACTACCATATAACCTCTCAACAGTGATTTGAGAGAGGCCTATATCCTGCAGTGGAATGAATGGCTGCTTAAAAAAAAAAAAAAAAAAAAAAAAAAAAAAAAATATATATATATATATATACACATACAAACACACATGTGTATACACATACACATACACACACACACACATATCTATATATATATATATATATATATATTTATTTATTTATATGTATATATATATAAATATATATATGTATGTATGTGTGTGTGTGTGTTTATAAATATACATACATACATACATATTTATATATATATATATATATATATATATATATATATATATATATATATATATGTATATATGTATATACATATATATATAAATATATGTATATGTGTATATATATAAACATATATATATATATATATATATATATATATATATATGTAGATTAGATATATATATATATATATATATATATATACATATAGATATGTATATGTATATATATATATATACATATATATATATATATATATATATATACATATTTGCATATATACATCGCATCGGTGATGGCACGAATATGATGATATATGTATGTATATATCTGTGCAAGCGTGTATCTGTGTGTATATGTGCGGGCGTGTATATGCGCTTGTGTGCGTGTTTCCGTGATGCTTATACACATTTAATAAACCAGAATAACACGAATAAAAACAGTAGATGAACAAGGCAAAAGTAGTTGGAGAAAAGAAAGAGAAAGAGAGACCAGGCGACATAGAGCGAGCCAAAAAAAGAAGCGAAAGGAGAGTAAAATAGGAAAGAGAAACAATTTCCCGAGGCCCGCGGGCTGGCAGATCCACCAGACATGTGAAGTTTTATTGTAGCTTGACGATTCTCTTTATTGCCTGTCGGTTGACGCTCGTGGAGCCATCTACAGGCCGGCGTCGGTCATGCAGAAATTCTGTCGCGGAGACTTTCATCAGCACAGCCACCAACGCGGGACAGCATGGCCCTTTGTGGAGGCCATTTCGCGCGCTCTCTGTCTAGCGGTCTATCGTTTTATCTATCGGTCAGTCTGTTGTTTTTTTCTGTATACTTATCTGCTTGTTTGTCTACCTCTTTTCCTATATGTTCTTCTTTTTTTCTTGTTCTTCCTCTTCTCCTCAGGGAGGAGGGGGTGAGGGGAGGGAGGAGGGGGTGAGGAGAGGGAAGAGGGGTGAGGGGAGGGAGGAGGGGGTAAGGGGAGGGAGGAGGGGGTGAGGGGAGGGAGGAGGGGGTGATGGGAGGGAGGAGGGGGTGAGGAGAGGGAGGAGGGGGTGAGGGGAGGGAGTTTTTGAGTAAGTGTATGTGATTCCTTTCTATAAATACTTATTAAAGAGATCCATGTATTGTTGCATTAGTTTTTACTTTACTCTATCTTCACACTAACTCCTTAAATAAAAAACAAACAAAACTGTCTGTCATAAACACCAAGCGAAATGATGAGGCTGATAGAATTCGGAATCGTCAATATCATATATTGGCAACGATAATAATCAGCAAATTCCAGGGTTTGTAAGAATAAGTGCATTTCTTTTAACAAGTTTCCTGAGTTTATTGATGCATAAAGCACATACGGTACATGAAATTTCTCATGCATTTCCAGCCAGTCTCAAGGAGGTACAGGGTACATCCGGAAAACCATTTGGTTATATAAGACTTACAAACAAGAGAATAAAGTATGTTTATGTACAAGTTTTTCGAAATATGAAGACTGTGAAGATACATAGTAACACATATCCAACGATAAAAAACCAACGCACGTGTAGAATGAAACACAAAATGTCCATTTATGTAAGTTTTCATAAGAGACACTCAAGTTCTCAGATTCTTTCAGTTTAGTGCGAGCTTACACACTAAGACATAATAAAGACGAAGCCTGGGAGTGAGGAATTTAAAGAAACAAACATTATAGCAAGTCTTAAGATCTCTTTTACCCGAAGTCTCCAAAGAAGACAAGACTGAGCTAAGTTACTTTATGAATATATCTCTCTGTAGAAAATACAAAACTAGCTTGAATGTAGATGTTATCTCATACAATAATATCAGTGTAGTCTTGCTCTTTGTGTCTGGTATAAGGTTATGATATGGGATAAATCTCCCCCCAAAAACTTAAAATTTTTCCCCCCCTTGCCTCCCCCCCCTCCCCTTCCTTCCTTCCTCCCCCTTCCTTTCTCTCCCCCACCTACCCCTTTCCCCTTTCCCCCCTCCTCCCCCCACCCACCCTTCCCTTCCTCCTTCCCCCTTTTTTTTCCTTCCCCCCCCCACCCACCCTTTTCCCTTCCACCCTCCCCTCCCCTACCTACCACCCTTCCCTTCCCCCTCCCCTCCCCCACCATCCCTTCCCTTTTCCTCTCCCCTCCCCCTTTCCCCCTCCCCCTCCTTTCCCCCCCTCCCCCTCCTTTCCTTCCCTCCCCCTCCATCCCCCCCCATCCCCCATCCCCCCCCCCCCTTCATCACCGGCCGAGCCCGCGCTGAGATACCGCCGCCCGGATCTCGCCTCAATCCGACAAAATACGTTAGAATCAATTTCAATATGACGCCCGCCCTCAGGCCCGCCCGCGCCTCTGGTAATCCCTCCATTATTGAAATATCACCGGTATGGGAGGGGGGGGGTGGAGGGGGGGACGTGAGGAAGGGGGTGGAGGGGGCGTGCGTGAGGATAGGTGGGGTGGGGGTCAGGGTGGGGGAGGAGGGGAGGGAGCGCGCGTAAGGATGTGTAGGTGGGAGAGCGTAGGAATGGGTGGGTGGGGGGGGGGTAGGAGGGCGTGGGAGTGGGTGGGAGGGCGTAAGGATGTGTGGGGGGGGGGGCAGGGCAAGAGGGTCTTTAGGGGTGGGGGGGGGCGGGCGTGCGAGGGGATGGTTAGGGGCGTGAAAGTGGGTAGCTGGGCGCGAGGGTGGATAGAAGGGTGGATTGGTAATTAGGGTTTATACGATGGATGGGCGGGATGGGGGATGGGTAGATGAGGGGTAGATGAGGGGTAGAAGAGAGGTGGGAGAAGAGGAGAGAGGAGAGAGGTGATTAAAAAAATAGGGAGGAGAGAAGGGATGAGGGATAAGAAGGAGATGGACGAATGGGGGAAGAGGAAGAGGAGAGAGGAAGAGGGGAGATGGGGAGGGGGAAAGGGAGCACACGGAGCGAAAGGGGGAGACAGGGAGAAGGGGGAGAAGGGAGGATAAAGGAATTTAAACTAACAGTGGGGAGGGGAGGGTAAGGACAGGGAGATGAGGGGAGAGGAAGAGAGGGGGAGAAAAATGAAGGGAGAAATTCTAATCATACGAAAAGACTTTATCATGTCAAAGGGGAGGGGGGGTGAGGGGAGGGAGGAGGGGGTGAGGGGAGGAAGGAGGGGGTGAGAGGGGGGAGGAGGGGGTGAGGGGAGGGAGGAGGGGGTAAGGAGAGGGAGGAGGGGGTGAGGGAAAGGAGGAGGGGGTGAGGGGAGGGAGGAGGGGGTGAGGAGAGGGAGGAGGGGATGAGGGGAGGGAGGGAGGAAGGGGTGAGGGGAGGGAGGAAGGGGTGAGGAGAGGGAGGAGGGGGTGAGGAGAGGGAGGAGGGGGTGAGGGGAGGGAGGAGGGGGTGAGGGGAGGGAGGAAGGGGTGAGGGGAGGGAGGAGGGGGTGAGAGGGGGGAGGAGGGGGGTGAGGGGAGGGAGGAGGGGGTAAGGAGAGGGAGGAGGGGGTGAGGGGAAGGAGGAGGGGGTGAGGGGAGGGAGGAAGGGGTGAGGAGAGGGAGGAGGGGGTGAGGAGAGGGAGGAGGGGGTGAGGGGAGGGAGGAGGGGGTGAGGAGAGGGAGGAGGGGGTGAGGGGAGGGAGGAGGGGGTGAGGAGAGGGAGGAGGGGGTGAGGGGAGGGAGGAGGGGGTGAGGAGAGGGAGGAGGGGGTGAGGGGAGGGAGGAAGGGGTGAGGAGAGGGAGGAGGGGGTGAGGGGAGGGAGGAGGGGGGGAGGAGAGGGAGGAGGGGGTGAGGGGAGGGAGGAGGGGGTGAGGAGAGGGAGGAGGGGGTGAGGGGAGGGAGGAGGGGGTGAGGAGAGGGAGGAGGGGGTGAGGGGAGGGAGGAGGAGGTGAAGGGGGGAGGAGGGGGTGAGGAGAGGGAGGAGGGGGTGAGGGGAAGGAGGAGGGGGTGAGGGGAGGGAGAAAGGGGTGAGGGGAGAGAGGAGGGGGTGAGGGGAGGGAGGAGGGGGTGAGGAGAGGGAGGAGGGGGTGAGGAGAGGGAGGAGGGGGGTGAGGGGAGGGAGGAGGGGGTGAGGGGAGGGAGGAAGGGGTGAGGGGAGGGAGGAGGGGGTGAGAGGGGGGAGGAGGGGGTGAGGGGAGGGAGGCGGGGGTGAGGAGAGGGAGGAGGGGGTGAGGAGAGGGAGGAGGGGGTGAGGAGAGGGAGAAAGGGGTGAGGGGAGGTAGGAAGGGGTGAGGAGAGGGAGGAGGGGGTGAGGGGAGGGAGGAGGGGGTGAGGGGAGGGAGGAGGGGGTGAGGAGAGGGAGTAGGGGGTGAGGAGAGGGAGGAGGGGGTGAGGAGAGGGAGGAGGGGGTGAGGGGAGGGAGGAGGGGGTGAAGGGGGGAGGAGGGGGTGAGGGGAGGGAGGAGGGGGTGAAGGGGGTAGGAGGGGGTGAGGAGAGGGAGGAAGGGGTGAGGAGAGGGAGGAGGGGGTGAGGGGAGGGAGGAGGGGGTGAGGGGAGGGAGGCGGGGGTGAGGAGAGGGAGGAGGGGATGAGGAGAGGGAGGAGGGGGTGAGGAGAGGGAGGAAGGGGTGAGGAGAGGGAGGAGGGGATGAGGAGAGGGAGGAGGGGGTGAGGGGAGGGAGGCGGGGGTGAGGAGAGGGAGGAGGAGGGAAGGGGAGGGAGGAGGGGGTGAGGAGAGGGAGGAGGGGGTGAGGGGAGGGAGGAAGGGGTGAGGAGAGGGAGATGGGGGTGAGGGGAGGGAGGAGGAGGGGAGGGGAGGGAGGAGGGGGTGAGGAGAGGGAGGCGGGGGTGAGGAGAGGGAGGAGGGGGTGAGGGGAGGGAGGAGTGTGTGAGGAGAGGGAGGAGGGGGGTGAGGAGAGGGAGGAGGGGGTGAGGAGATGGAGGAGGGGGTGAGGAGAGGGAGGAAGGGGTGAGGAGAGGGAGGAGGGGGTGAGGAGAGGGAGGAGGGGGCGAGGGGAGGGAGGAGGGGGTGAGGGGAGGGAGGAGGGGGTGAGGGAAGGGAGGAGGGGGGGAGGGGAGGGAGGAGGGGGTGAGGGGAGGGAGGAGGGGGTGAGGAGAGGGAGGAGGGGGCGAGGGGAGGGAGGAGGGGGTGAGGGGAGGGAGGAGGGGGTGAGGAAAGGGAGGAGGGGGGGAGGGGAGGGAGGAGGGGGTGAGGAGAGGGAGGAGGGGGTGAGGGGAGACAGGAGGGGGTGAGGAAAGGGAGAAGGGGGTGAGAGGAAGGAGGAGGACTGAGGAGAGGGAGGAGGGGGTGAGCAGAGAGAGGGAGGAGGTGAGGAGAGGGAGGGAGCAAGGGGTGAGGGGAGGGAGAGTACAGAAGTGGGAAGGACGGGGAGGGGTTCCTACTCTTTTACTAAAGAGGGGAAAAAGAGAGAAAGAGAAGAGAGGAAGGATGAGGGGATACAGACTATGAACGATAGGATTAGATTTTTTTTTCATTACGATTAATGAATTTCTTTTAATAGATTTTTAATATTGTCTCATCTTATTTTCCATTTTTCAGTAGGATTTTGCAAACACAATTAATTTATCAATTTCCTTGCAACAGAGCAATAGGATAAAACAGACAAGGGAAACTAAAAGAAGGGAAAATGAAAGAGAAAGTAAATGCGTAAAACGTATTTTTTTTTTTTTCATGAGGATATGACAGGAACATGCGATTCAAAATAAGCAGCCTTTTACCCAAATAAGGATTTTTACTCTATTATTCTATTCGTATTCGTATTATCAATTTTGTTGTTTGTGTTTTTGTTATTTCTCTTCATAAAGTATTAAAAATAATTTGCGTTTTTATTTTTTTGGGGGGTTCAGGACATAATCCAAGCAATGATTGAATACAATAAAGATAATAATAGTAATTAAAATAGTGATGATAATAATGATAATCATAATGACAATAACAATCACAATAATTATGATAATGATAATAACAATGACAATAACAATTATAATAATAATAATGATAGTGCTAATAATGATGTTGATAATAATAATAGTAGCAACAACAATAATGATGATGCTATCAATAACAGTAATAGATCATAAGGATAATAATGATAATGACAATGACAATGACAATCACAATAATTATGATAATGAAAATAACAATGACAAT
>NC_061819.1:9368930-9371430 GCF_019202785.1 Penaeus chinensis | reverse complement strand
GCCGAATCATATTATTATTATTATTATTATTATTATTATTATTATTATTATCATTATTATCATTATTATTATTATTATTACTATTATTATTATTATTATTATTATTATTATTATCATTATCACTATTATTATTATTATTATCATTATTATCATTATTATTATTATTATTATTGTTATTATTATTATTATTATTATTATTTATATTATTGCTTTTATTGTTATTATCATTATTATTACTATTATCATTATTTATATTATTATTGTTGTTGTTATTAGTACTGTTATTATCATTGTTAAAAGTATTATCATTATTGTTATTATGAGTATTATCATCATTATTATCATCATTATTAATATCATTGTTATTATAACTATTATTACTATTATTGTCATTATCACTATTATTGGGACTATTGTTATTATTGTTATTGTTATTATCACTATTATTGTTACTATTGTTATTATTACTATTATTACTGCCATTATTATTAGCATTATTATCATCATGTCATGACAATCATTATGATGATAATAATGACAGTGATGGTAGATATAATATTGATCATGATGATAATGGGATAATGACAAAAATGATACTGATAGAAATAATAACGTGAATGTTGATAATGATAATGATAATAATAATAATGATAATAATAATAATAACAATAATAATAATAATAATGATAATAATAATAATAACAATAATAATAATAATAATGATAATAATAATAACAACAATAATAATAACAGTAATAACGATGATAAAGATAATGATAATAAAGACAATGAAAATAATAACAATTATAATGATGATGATGATCATGATAATAATAAAAATAGTAGTAATAATAATAATAATAGTGATAGCAATGATAATGGTAAAAATGTGATGATAATACTACGGTACTATTAATAATGATTATGATAATAGTGAAATAATGATGATAGTAATAGTGATAACAATTATTATAATATAAATGAAAAGTACTAATACTTGTAACAGTACTAATAGCAATAATGATGTTGTTGATGATGACGATAACAAATGATAGTAATAATAATTGCAATAATAACAATGCTAATGATAATGATAGCAGAAATTGCAATATTGATAATGATGATAGCAGATGATGATAACAAACATGGTTTTCTTTTTCACTGATGTGCAGAATGTGATGCCAAGCCGTTAATACCGAATCCATAGCCTGCGTGGAAGGTTTAAAGCCGTTTGAGTGTCGGGCTTGAATATACATTTAAAGGGTGCAATATGTATTACTTGGTTTATATTTCTACTTTAAACATATTTATTATTGTTATTATTATTGTTGTTGTTGTTGTTGTTGTTGTTGTTGTAATTATTATCGTCATCATTATTGTTATTATTATCATTATCATTTTTATTCTTATTCTTATTACCATTATCATTATTATTCTTATTATCATTGTAATTATTATTATTTTAAACATATGATTTTTTTGGGTGTATTTTTTATGCTTGAAGATACGTTTTTAATTAGATATATTACGAAAGTTTGAAGATCTTGTTCTACGTAGTATATCAGCGTATTTTAAAGAAATTATACGATAAGTTTAGACGTCGCCGTTCCTGTGGGAATTGTCCAAAGTCATGTTTATTTTTGAATAGTTTGAGAACACTGGACAAATTACTTAGAAGCAGCGGCAAAGCAGAGAAAAGGGAAGGAAGTAGAGAGGGGAAAGTAGATGGGGAAGAGAAAGGGAACACGAGATAGATAACTGATTATTCCATTTATCATTCCATTTACAACAATAAACATATCTGCAATGAAAAACACGAACTCAAAGAAAAGAAAGTACGATCATATAAAAATGCATCAAAGTGATTTGGACAACAATTTATAACCATTGCTATTTTTATCACCATTATTATAATCATTATTAGTAGTATTATCGTTTTTTTAATTTTTTCATTATTATCACTACTATTATCATCCTTATGGTCATTATTATTATTGATAATGTTATTTTCATTATCATTATCATTATTATTATTATTATTATCAGTATCATCATCCGTGGTGGTGATATTACTACGACCATCAAAGTAACAGCATACAACAAAAGGGAACATTAGATTTAGACATAGTTTCAAGGCAACACCGAATTTAGTAGCCGAGTACTTGGCGCCGAGTGTGCAGTGGTTGGAGATTAAGGTTGAAATTTATGGCTGTTAAATACTTGGCCCTTAAAATGTAGTGTTCTGATATCAGACAGCTTATATATGTGACTGCTAAATTACACACGCGCTATATGTGTTGGATCTCAAAGCAGTGTCTATTATTGTAATCATCAAGGAAGATTTGTTAAGTAATCACAAACCGTATTTCAGCTTCACTCAAAAGTATTAAAACAAACAAGAAGTTCTATTTATTATAAGAGTCATTTAAATGGCTGAAGCCACGCCTCTGCAGTTGGGGATAAACACAGTATGAATCTATCTGTGAGACTAATATATCCC
>NC_061819.1:9358930-9361430 GCF_019202785.1 Penaeus chinensis | reverse complement strand
ATATTCTTCAATGCAAAGTTTACACTTAAATTTTTCGATATTGCAAACTGCACCGACCTGTCAATGCATTCTATAACCAAGCCTGATTCTGCGGTCACATCACACTGTCTTGTTCTTGTTTTATGTAAACTGTAGATGTAAACCTTTGCGCTACAGTTTTCAGACCATTGAGAATTAATCAACTCAGTCAAATCCTCTTTGAAGGAAGTTTTAATGATGTGTGAAGTCCTAGCAAGATCTAAATCAGCATTTGCTGATCTTGCTAGGCAATCAGCACGATCATGCTTGGGGATTCCAACATCATATGATTTCCACAGAAGATGTATATCATGGTCTCGTTCTTTTGTACGATGTCATTTGCAATATTTCTTGCACCTCCGTCTAGAGCAGTGGTTCCCGAGCTTTTTTAGTCATTACCCACTTTTCACACATGACCTTTGTCCATGGTCCAGCGCCAAGCATATCCATTAAGGCCATATAAAAAACACTCTAGCAAATCCTGTAATTTTATTGATGCCATTTATTTTTTAATAAAGGAATTTGTAGTTTGCCTTTGCTTGAATCTCATATATTTATTTTTTGAAATGATACGAAAGAAGTAACATAATGCACATGAAAAAATACCCATATGTATAGCATTATAGCGAATAGCGGTTTAAAAAAAAAATAATTAAAAAAAAAAAAAAAAATTCCATTGGTTGATCTCACACCATATGTTTTAATCTAACACACCTGAAGTTAAATCCTACTTAACTACCACAACCATGGCCTTCAGTGGCCACACAACCACCTCTTCCCAGACTAATTGCTTCAGAACATTCCTGCCACGTCCATGATTCCTTTGAAGTTGCATATTATCAACAAGCTTACTGAACCTGTAAGTTCCTCCACTGGTTGCCTACCTACTAAATACCTTTGGTGTTATATAAATACATATCCTTAGATTATGACCCCATACATTCTGCTTCTCTAGACTACTGGTCTAGAGTATTTAGAGCCTGAAAAGTTCTCTGTGAGTTACAGAAAAAACTCCTGACCTTTGATTCATTAGAAATTCGGTGGCTTTGAACACTCCTACCAACTCAGTTTGCGTAGTGATGGCCCAGTCATGAACCCTCCTGCAATCCTGGCGCTGCAAAATATTGATTTTATACACAACAAAAGTGTACCCTGATCTGCTTCTAGACTGTAAGGATCCATCAAGTCAAGATTCATATACACTGGATACAGTTTCAAGTTACTTGTTGATACTTGCTAGAGCGTTCTTCTACAGTATAGCAAGGGGAGAGGGGGTAGGAGTCCGGCTTGGTGGAACAGAACGTCCATGTAGTGTCTTACTTATGGGTATATTCAACTGGAATATGTGTTTATATGTTACTTGTAGCCATGATTTTTAGTATGAATCAAATATATATATATATATATATATATATATATATATATATATATCATCAAAATTAGCTCCTTTGGAGTTCTCTTATTTATTTAACTCCTAATGTAGTAATTTGGGTATGATATACTTACGGAACAGAAGGTAGGTTTAGTTCTGATCGTTGTTTTAGGGGCACAAAGAAAACGCTTAGTTCAGTTAAATCCTTTATTTACCACCCTGGCTAACTGCAAAAGCGTGGGCAAGCTGTGGTACATTTAATACATGGTCATAACCTTACATAGTGGTATTACATTTGAATTTTAGCCTATAACATTGTTATGATAAGTACTTTATCAGTTCAAGGAAAGAAACAATTACACAGTCCTTTATCTTCACATCTACCACGCCAGCGTATAGCTGGGGCGTGGAAAAGCATTGTTACATTTGATATGTGATCATGTGATACTAATTATAAGACATCAGATGATATGAAGTAGTTACATAGTTCTCTGTACTTCATGAAAGGCTGTAATACATGGCATTCTGAGATATAATGTACAAGTGTTCGCTTATATTCTTCATTACACAGCTTACACTTAGTTTCTTCGACATTACAATCTGTACTGACCTGTCAATACACTCTATATCCAAGCCTGATTCCAAGATCTATATCTATACTTTGTTTGTCACATGCTGACTTTGCTAGGCGATCAGCATGATCATGCCTAGGGATTCCAACATGCGATGGAATTCACACAAAACGTTTATTTTGGCCTCGTTCTTTTGCATGATACACGTTTATCCAGATGTCATTTGCAATATTTCCCGCACCTTTGTCTAGAGTGTTCAACGCCTGGAAAGCACTCTGTGAATCGCAGAAAATTAACCCTTAGTCTTGATTCAATAGAAATTCGGTGCTAGCCCAGTCATGAACCCTCCTACAATCCTGGTGCTGCAAATCATTGTTTTTATGTACAACAAAAGCGCATCCTGCTCTGCTCCCAGACTGCAAGGATCTATCAGTGTAGCATTCATATGACAGAGTGTCTAGATGCTCCTTTATAATTAAAAGAGCATACTGCTTAAGTCTTTTTTTGGGGGGCAGTCGTATAATATACACCTAGGTCC
>NC_061819.1:9338930-9343930 GCF_019202785.1 Penaeus chinensis | reverse complement strand
TTTTTATATGTCTTTTATTTATATAGCTGGGTTTTTTTTTTTGTTGTTGTTGTTTTTTTTATGGATGGAACCTTGAGGCTTAGACTTTTTTTTTTTGTTTTTTTTGTTTTTTTTTTTACGTTTTTTTTATCATTGTGGTGGAAGTGTTTATCTGTCGTGTCACTAAAGAGATGAGTTCGGAATTCCTTTTTTTTTTTCTCCCGTTTTACTATTCACTTTCATCACCACCATCATCTTTATTGCTTTTGTCATTGTTATAGTTGGTATTTTGTTGTTGTTTCCAATACTACTATTATTGTTATTCTTATTATCATCATTATCATCAGTATCAGTCATTTTTTTTTTATTATTATTATTAATATCATGATCATGATTGCCACTGTTAATACGAGCATTTGTTTCTCATCTATTATTCTCAATCTTGGTGTTTTGTAGATTTACGAGAGGTTGAAATTAATCTGCCGATACGGAGCATAATATCAAATTGCTTGTGTTAACGAATGCATTCCCTATGCCAGTTGATAATGATTACACAGCGGTCTTTATGAGAAGGTATGCAGCATTGCAATGAAGTATGCATGTCAAGATTGTCGGAATGAACGTGAAACTAATAATTGATGCATTTTCAGCCGAGAACATGTGTCTTCTTATCATTGCTGTTATGGTTGTTCTGAGTATCTGTTGTTCTGTTGTTGTCGTTATCCTAATGGCCGTTAGTTGTAGTAGTAGAGGTAACAGTAGTTTTAGCAGGATAATCATTATCCTTTTATAGTTATTATCATTGTTATGATTATTATCATGATCGCTATTATTACTGTTATTATTATTGTAATTATTATTTTTTCGTCTTCTTATTGTTGTTGTTGTGTTATTATTATAATTCGTTTATCATTATTTAATTATTATTATTACTATTATTATTATTATTATTACTACTACTATTATTATTTTTATTATTATTATTACTATTATTATTATTATTATTATTATTATTATTATCACTGTCATATCGTTATCGTCATTATTATTATGATCGTTATTATCATTATCATTACTATTATAATAATTACCATTATCATCATCAACATCATCTCGTTAAAATTATTAGTATCATTACCGTTAGCATTATTAGAAGTAACGATTGTAGCAGCAACAATAAAAGATCAAACGAAAGAAAAAGACAATTGAATAGAAAAGTAATCCTCTCTGTGTTGTAACAGATCAACACCCCCGTCACAACAAACAAGTCCTGTTCTTCATTATCACAATCATCAATAAGAAAACACGGAGGAATCTGAACCAACGAATGACACTTCATTCATTTGCAAAGTTAACATTATTATCATGAGCATCGTAGTTTGATAACGTGAATATTTAGTCAGAAGATTAAGAGCACTGACTGATGACTCTAGTTAACTTTATGCTCTAACTGTATCACAGACGGACAATTAGCTGATCGGTTCGGTATATGTTGCATTGGTGTTATTATTGCAACGGATCTCACAAGCAATCATTAACAAGGAACCGTAAAGAACAACCAGTAATCTAATATCAATCTTCGGGTCTTGTTCACACTCGCATAAACTGAGCGCTGACTACCTCGCGTCGAAATCCCTTAGTCCATAGTTCTCTGTCACACTCGCGTTCTACACCAAGGCGATTTTTCTCTCCTCGCCCTTCTATATTCTAGCCCTACAGCCCCCCAGGTCCTCTCTGTTCCCTAGGGGATTTAGAGGTCCCCTGTTTGTGTGTTTGTTTTTCTTTTTCTTTCTTTTTTCTTGATCATTTTCTTTCTTTTACCATCATTATCACCCCCACCCACCTTTATGTTGCTATTAGATTCTTTGGACTCTCTTTTTGCTTACTTCTTATTGTTTTTCTTTCTTGATTACTTGCTTGCATATGTATTTGCTTACTTATCTCTGGTTTTCTGCCCTTTCCATCTCGCTCTGCTTTTAATCTTTCTACGTCTGTCTCATCGTTTTATAAAAGGTAAATGAAAAAAAAAGGATATGTTAGAAGTGGAGAAGAATGTGAGAGAGAGAGAGAGAGAGAGAGAGAGAGAGAGAGAGAGAGAGAGAGAGAGAGAGAGAGAGAGAGAGAGAGAGAGAGAGAGAGCAAGAGGAAAGGAGGGAGGGAGGGAGAGAGAGGGGAAAGGCGAGAGCGGGGGGAGGAGAGGGCGGAGGCCGGGAGCAGCGAGGCGGGGCTGGCGCCAGTGAGGTGACCCTCGCCACAGCGAATGCCTTATCAAAATTGCCCGCTTTGTCCCCCGTGCCCTTTTGTGGTCCGAGAGCCGCGACGGATAGGCCGAGGCAGTCCAAAGGCATGTTACGCTGCTACGGCTCAAGCTAGCATCCCGTGTCACGCGATTAACACCCTTACCGCTGATCACGACCATCTCGGCTGCTTACGAAATCACACTGAAAGAAATTGGAAAGGCTCGGGTCGGGCGGCGGTCAAGGCGCCATCTCGCGGGGGATGGCGACGGCCGCAGCTGGTGACGGGGAAGCAACACCAGCTGGTGCGTTCGCTGGCGTTGGTTCTTTACAGAGGTGCTTCAAGTTTGGTGATTGTTTATGCGTACAACAATTACATTCAGAGATAATGTTGATAATCTACGTGGTTTATAGAGCCTCATGCTCTATAAAGGCAGGTCATGCTATTGGATGCTGTGGCATATGGGTTAGCAAACAACACCTAGGCAACTGAAGGTTCCATTCAATTATATAATTTCTATCATTGTTGCTATAACACAACACGCAGGTTTACTAAAAATGAGTTTTAAGGCATAACATTTCTATATGAGCCAGGACTTTATTACTAATCCTATAATACCAAATCCCTGAATCGGCTAAATATACACGATATACGCAATATATATATACCCTAATAACCGGGCAACACAGCAATGTTCTTATCACATTATCGGAAAAACAAACATATCACACCTCCTTCTGGACGAAATATAGGCTAAAGAATTCTTGCCCACTGTCTGTCCTATTAAACTTGCATCAGCTTTATTGCTTGTAATTAATTTTAGATTCCACCGGAGTCTCCCTCTCACGGCGCTGGTTATTAATGAACAGTAGGACGCACATCGACAAGGAGTCCGGGGGGGGGGGGGGGAAGGGGGAAGGGGATATGTATGTAAAAGGAAGTGGTTCTTCTGCTTTTAAAAGATTTCATGCACTGAAGAGCAAGTTGTGGGGGTTTAAACTCTCGCATGAGTAATCCTTCATGCTTGCAATTGCAAACGTTGATTTGAATCTAGCTCAGCATAATTGCGGAGGGATGTGACTAAGCTACTTGTGTTGCATAATGGTCATTCTTATAGAAATTTTTCTTTGGATCATTAAGTGTAAGTTGCATAAGCGTTTTCCCTCTCGGCTCACCAAGGTTGCAAGAGTTGCAGGAGTTTAATTCCAAAGTGAATCAAGCTTTGAGTAGCTAATATGATAATAAATTTATATGAAAAGGGCAGTCGGATTTGTAGATATTCTTATTATTGTTACTATTATTGTTGTTATTGTTTTAGGTGCCATTATCGTTACTATTTTTACTGTTGTTTATATTGTGATTAATAATCATTTTTGCCCCAAAATTTCTCCTCACTATGGGAAAAATCAGTTTGATTAAGATTTCGAACGTAAACCATTCGCCCCGGATTTAGGTTCTATCCCCTGTAGTTTTTGGTGAATTTTGTTACCTACAGATGGCTCCACATGTGCTCAGCCGGCAAGGAGTCGATCAGTAGGCCCTAGTGACCGATCCTGATTTCCCCATTCCTTGAATTGGCGGGAAAATTAATACCATTGCTATCGATACTGATATTATTGTTATTGATACTATGATTATTAATTTGTCATTAAAATATTTTAGGCAGTGAAATGATACAAAAAATCCTTTCTTAAAGTGGAAGGAATGGATAAACAGATGAGATAGGTAGTTTCTGATAACTGGCTATTTGGTGATTAAGAACTTGTAGAGCCATCTATGTGTAAATACAATACATAAACGTGCATTACAGTGGGCATGGCATGTATTCTTGCCACATGAGGCGAATGGGTTAATCAGTATATGATAGTATATACATATAGCTAAATTGATTGATTAGTTGAGAGATAGATATAGATAGATAAATAGAGATTTTTTTCTCTCTCTCTTCCTTTCTTCTGCCTTTTCTTCTGGGAGGGGGGGGGGGGGGGCGATCGGGGATGGGGGTCATTTTCTCAAGTCTCCGTCTCCTTCTCACTTTCTTCCCTCTCCTCCCTCCTCTCCCTCTCCCACAGCTTCCAATTCTCCTTAATCCTACCCCTCTCCATCTCTTAAACTCTCCCCCCCCCTCTCTCTCTCTCTATCTCTATCTCTCTCTCTATCTGTCTGTCTGTCTATCTATTTATCTATCTCTATCTCTCTCTCTATCTGCCTGTATCTATCTATCTATCGATCTATCTTTCTTTCATTCTCTCTCTCTATCTGCCTATCTATCTATCTATCTATCTCTTTCTATCTATTCATCTACCTATCTCTCTCTCTCATTCTCTCTATCTATCTATCTATCTATCTATCTATCTATCTATCTATCTCCCTCTATTTCTCTCTCTATCTGTCAATCTATCTATCTATCCATCTTTCATTCTCTCTCTATCTGTCAATCTATCTATCTATCCATCTTTCATTATCTCTCTATCTATCTATTTCTCTATCTATCTACCTATCTATCTACCTATCTCTTTCTCTCATTCTCTCTCTCTCTCTCTCTCTCTCTCTCTCTCTCTCTCTCTCTCTCTCTCTCTCTCTCTCTCTCTCTCTCTCTCTCTCTCTCTCTCTCTCTCTCTCTCTCTCTCTCTCTCTCTCTCTCTCTCTCCTTATTCTTCCAATTCCTTCCAGTCTTCCTAACTCTCCATTTTTCCTTCTCCTCCTCCTACTCCCACTTACTCTGCATATCCCTCTCTCATCATCAGTATCACTATAACTGCCAGTGTAACCCTGACCCTCGA
>NC_061819.1:9323930-9326430 GCF_019202785.1 Penaeus chinensis | reverse complement strand
ACACAAAATATTTACTTTGTTTTATTCATTAGGAAATGAAATCTACTACGTTAGCCAAGCAGATACAAGACAGATACGTTAGTTATGGCTACAGAAAGAGCTCAAGCAAAGTAACTTAGCTTCTAAACTTACTCAGTTGAAGTCCCAAGCCTTGGCAGAGGTATTTATTCTTATACTATTAAGGTTTTATTCTTAGCTTGATTTCCAGATTTATGCATTGTCCAAAACCCATGATATATCTCCACGTTTACTGAAAAACTTAAACCTAATACACGACGATATCATAAGGATAGGTAAACTAATGTATAAATGCATTTTGTATGGATGAATGTAGATTATGCATATGAACATACAGAGAAAAGGCCGCGATTAACAAAAGAGGCAATTGGGTAAAAGATAAATAAATGGGTAAGCGAGAGGATGAAGAAAATAAATAGAGGCATTCATTGAATAAGTGATGTTTAGATGAACTGATAATAAGTAAGTTACTGACTGATTAAGAAAGTAAAATGATTTAGTATTGCATAAATGGGTTAATCACAGAGTAATTTAGCTGTACACAGTTAGGCAGAATGGACGGATGGAGTAAATGAGTCAATATAATTAATGCATAAAAATGAATTAAAATGCATGAACGAAGTAGATACTTACTGGAAGTGGAAGAATTAAGTGAACAATACCGATTAAATAAGGAAAATGAATGAAGGAAACATATAACATGGAAATAAAAGAAATGCTCATTAAATTACTGAATAGATAAAAGTGAGTATGAATTAAATAAGACAAAAAAAAATGAAGGGAGTAATTATATTTATTGAATCATCACGCAGATGATTGCGTGAAATAGCTGCTTTACGTTAATGTTGATGATTATGATGATAGTGATAAAATTAATAATGGTAGAAATAATAATAACAATAATAATAACGATGATAATGATAATAATAAAAAAATAATAGTAATAACAATAATAGTAATAATAACAACAAAACAATAACAACGATAATGATAATGACAATGATAATGATAAAAATAATTATAACAATAATAAAATACTAATAATAATAATAATAACAATAATAATAATGATAATATAATAAAAAAATAATGATATAATAACAATTATTAATAGTATGATGATAATGATAATGGCAGTGATGATTATAGTTATGATAATGGTAATAACAGTAATGATAACAACAATGATAATAATAAACATGATGATAATAATAATAACAAAAAAAAAAAACAATTATAATAATGATAACAATAGTAATGATAATAATAATGATAATGATAATAGTAATGGTGATAATGATAATGACAATAATAATAACGGTTAATTTAACAATAATCATAGCAATAATACTCATAAAAAAAATAATGATGATAACAGTGATATTGATAATAACGATAGTAATAATGATAATAGCAATAATAATAAGGATAATGTTAATGACAATAGTGATAATGATGGCAATAATAATAATAATAATAATGATAATAATAATAATAATAATAATAACAACAACAATAATGACAATAATAATAACTGTGATAATAATGATTATCATCCTTACAATTATCACCATTATCATTATTATTATTATCATTATTGTTTTTTTTTATTTTTTATTATTATGTTTTGTTATTAGTGATAGTATTTCAATCTTTCTCCCTCTCTTCCTCCTCTTTCTCTCTCTCTCTCTCTCTCTCTCTCTCTCTCTCTCTCTCTCTCTCTCTCTCTCTCTCTCTCTCTCTCTCTCTCTCTCTCTCTCTCTCTCTCTCTCTCTCTCTCTCTCTCTCTCTCTCTCTCTCTCTCTCTCTCTCTCTCTCTCTCTCTCTCTCTCTCTCTCTCTCTCTCTCTCTCTCTCTCTCTCTCTCTCTCTCTCTCTGCCTTCTCCTTCTTACTTGCTCCTCCTCCTCCTACTAATCTACTTCATTTATCTATTTCACTTACTCTTTTCGTTTATTCCTGCTCCCCTTCGTCTTCTACTCTTCTTCATCCTCCTCCTCCTTCTCCTCTCCCTCCACCTTCTCCTTCTCCTCCCTCCTCTTCTTCCTAATGTTTGTTTGTTTGTTTGCTCTCTCTCTCTCTCTCTCTCTCTCTCTCTCTCTCTCTCTCTCTCTCTCTCTCTCTCTCTCTCTCTCTCTCTCTCTCTCTCTCTCTCTCTCTCTCTCTCTCTCTCTCTTTCTCTCTCTCTCTCTCTCTCTTGCCTTCTCTAGAAAGTTTTGTTCCTTTTTTCTTCTTTGTTCCTCCTCTTCCTCTTCTTCCTCCCCTTAATCCCTAATTCCTCCCTCCTTCTCCTCTCCTTCTTCCTATTAATTTATTTCTCCTTCCTCCTTCTTTAGAATCTCTTGCAATTCCTCTTCCGTTTTCCATCTCCTTCCTTCTCCTCCTCCTATTCCCTACTTCCTCCCCGCCTCCTCCTTTTCCTTTCCTCCTCCTCCTTTAACTCCTTTTCTTCTCCTCCATTATCTCATTCTATCTCTTCCTTCT
>NC_061819.1:9308689-9313830 GCF_019202785.1 Penaeus chinensis | reverse complement strand
GTAATAATGGTAATAATGATAATAGTAGTGATAATGATAGTGAGGGAGAGTGATAAACAGAGAAAGACAGAGAGAGAGAGAGAGAGAGAGAGAGAGAGAGAGAGAGAGAGAGAGAGAGAGAGAAAGCAAAATAATAAGAGGAGAACGTTAATGAAGTTAGCAATAATATTGATAATGATAATATTAACACCAATCAAGAATATAATAACCGTTTGATAGCCTTCAGACATGAGATAAGAAGAGTTTATGTTTATGCTATCTGGAACTTATCAATATTTTTCCTTGATGGCTTGTGCCAGATCAAGTGAGCCTTTCTTAGTCTGATCATGTGCTTTAGTTCAAACTTTTGTATTTAATGTCTAATAATGTTTCTGTTTAATGATCTTGAAAACAAAAAAACGTATAATTTGATTTATGAGGAGTGGGTACCCATTTACACATGTAGAATGATGATAATTATGAAAATTATGACAAGTATGACACTAATGATAAAAGATAAAACAATAATAATAATGATTATGTCAATTATCTTTATGATAATGATAGCTATGAATGATGGCAGTAATAGTAATGATAATGATACTAAAAATGATAATACTAACAGCAACAACAACAATGAAATAATCATCATAATAATGATAATAATAATAATGATTACAACAATGATAATAATAAGGACAATAACGGCAATAGTGATAATGATAATAATAACAGCAACAATAATAATAATAACGACGTTGATAACCCAATAATGATAATGAAAATGATAGTGACCATTGGTAATGATGATAGTTATAGCAATAATAAGGATATTGATGATAATAATAATAATAATCAACTTAAAAAGAACAAAAATTACAGAAGTAGCAAAAGTACAGTAATTTTGATATTAGTAACGGTGGCAACAGTAGCAACAGTGAACATTATTGCACTATTAAGACTATGCCAGTGATGATGTGATGGCATCAGTTTGTATAAATATACATATATCAAGGAATTTCATCATCCTTAAGTAAATGAGACAGTGTTTGTTTTTGCGTGTGTTGTGATCATCAAACGATGATTAATTGTACGGCTCGAAACAATGTGTGTGCATGTGTGCTTTTGTGTGTGTGTGTGTGTGTGTGTGTGTGTGTGTGTGTGTGTGTGTGTTTGTGTGTTTGTGTGTTTGTGTGTTTGTGTGTTTGTGTGTTTGTGTTTATGTATATGTGTGTGTGTCTGTGTGAATGCATGTCTGCGTATATGTACGTGTCTATGAGTATGTGTAATATGCACAGTAGAGGTTTACGTGCGTTCGTGCATGCGTGTCCGCGCTTCCGTGAGTATTTGTGCATCTGTAGCTCCAACCTTCTCGTCTGATTATATCCAACCCCATCGACCTCAGGACGTGCCGACAGACAATGTTATTAGACTCTTAAGAGCTGAATTAACATACAGATTAATAAGGCAGCTTATGGGCACTGTTCACACACTCAGAAGACGCAGATAAGATCAAGCCAGACTCCCTTATCCGGCACCTGCGCTCGAAGCTGACGTAAGGGCGAAGGAACTGCGTCGTGGGCCAGAGGACATCAAAGAAATACTTTCTTTTTTCTTTGTTGTGAGAGAGATTTGTCGACTTAGATCAGTGAATCTATCTAGTTATTCGTCGTTATTGTTACTGTTGCTATTACTATGTATCATTATCATTGTTGGTATTACTGTTATTAATATTATTGTTTTTACTACTACTACTACTACTAAATACTAATACTACTATTCTTGTTATTGTTTTGTTGTTGTTGTTTTTATCATTATCATCATCATCATCATCATTATTTTTATTATTATCATCATTATCATAATAATAGTAATAATACTAATAATTATTATTATCATTATCATTATTATTATTATTATTATTGTTATTATTATTATTACCATTTTTATTATCATTATTATTATCATTATCATTATTATTATTATTATTATTATTATTATTATTATTATTATTATTATTATCATTATTGTTATTATTAGTAGAAGTAATAGCATCAATAGTAGTAGCAGCAGTACTAGTAGTAGTAGTAGTAGAAATAGCAGCAGCAGTAGTAGCAGTAGTGGTAACATACACATAAACACATACGCATATGTTTTGTTCGGTACAATCAATTATCGCTGGAGAATCGCAACATACACAGAAGCAAACTCTGTTCCAATTATATAAGGTTGATGAAACTCCTTAATTTATATCTGTTTGCATTTATCCTAAGCTATTTTATCACAAGCATGTGTGCATTCAATCCTCCTGTTCTTGTTACTGTAGTCATTGCTATTACTACTACTGCTAGCACTAATACTACTATTATGATTACTATTATCATTATTACTACTATGATCGTTATTTTACCATTATAGTTATTACTAGAATTATCTTTATTGCAAGTTTTATTGTCATTTTATTATTATAGTCTTTACTATTATCATTATTATTATCTTAATCTTTATTATTATCATTATAGTTATTATTATCATTACTCTTCTTATTATCATTATAGTTATTATTACTATTATTATTACTGTTATTATTATTTTTATTATTATTATTATTATTATAATTACTATTATTATTATCATTACCATTATCATTATTATATTTCTCGCTATTACTATTATTATAATCACTATTGTTATTATTGCTATTATCATTATTATTATTGTTCTCGTTATTATCATTATTTTGTTATCATTGTTATCATTATAATTATTACTATTTTTATCATTATTATTTTTTTATTATTGTTGTTGTTGTTGTTGTTGTTTATTAGAATTGTTATTATCATTATTGTTATCATAATCATGTGTATATTTATCACTACTATGATTATCATTTTTATTGTTACTTATGTCATTTCTTCTTAAAATTATCTATTCTTTTTTCCTATTTTCCTTTTCTATTTTCATTTCTTTTCTTCCTTTTTATAATCTGATTTTTTTATTATTCTTTATATTTAATAATATTGCATCATAGGATGACGTTTCCGTGTTTTACTTTTAGAATTTTCATCTTTTTCTTCTTTTCCATTTTAAGTTAAATTCATAAACAAACAAACAAAAAAAAGTGAATCAAGAAAGAAAAAGAAAGGAAAATATAATTACAGAAAATCTCCCCTTCGCCCCCCCCCCCCTCCTAGAAAGCCCGAAAATAAAACGCCGAATACGAAAGAGGAGAAAAAAGGCAAGGGTGATGATGAGCGTAGATAACACAGGCGGTGATACACGGCAGCGCCCCCTAACGCCTCGACCTTCCCCGACAGCAGAACGTATTCTATTGTTGTCATTACTTGTGTAAATATGTACCCGAGCGACACCAGGCAAAATGATCCTGGCAGCGAGGGGCGTGGGGCATGCCTAACCCCCCCCCCCCCCCCACCCCCCCCCCTCCCCCCCCCCCCCCCCCCCCCCTCCCCCCCCCCCCCCCCCCCCAACCCCCCCCCCCCCCCCCCCCCCCTATTTTTAAAAACCCCGGGGGGGGGGTTTTTTTTTGCCCCCCCCCCAAACCTTTCCCCCCCTTTCTTAAACTTCCTTTTTCTTGTTCTTTTTTCTTCGTCTTAAATCGCTTTTTCGTGGCTCTTTTTTTTGTTTCCCCCTTAAGAGTTTTTTTATTGTCCTTTTTATATGCCGTGTATGTGGTCTTATGGTTTCTTCTCGTGGTTTCCTTTTTTTTTTTTGTCTTTTTTTATCATTTCCTCGTGGTTACTTTGGTTTCTTTACGCTTATTCAGGCAGGCTTTCTTCTTTTTTTTTTTTCTTCCTTACTCAAAACTCATGCCTCATTCATCCATTCCTCATTTCCCCCCAGGGGACTCCCAAAACTTTCTTCCCCCGCCATTTATGTTTCAAAAAGGGATATTTTCATGGCCCCGATGCCGTCCCCCGGGCCCCATTTTCTTTTTTAAATCCGGTTTCTTGTTTAATTTCCTTTAAAATTTTCCTTTTCCCCTTTTTAGTTTCCCCGTCACTTTTGATCCCTTTCGCCCCCATATTTTGGTTTTTTATGACGCGTGTTCCTTGTTCACTTGCCCATCGCTTCTTAACGGGGGGTATGGGAATTTAGATTTTAAATTTATGTTTGTATTTAAATTTTTTTTTTTTCCTAGAAAGTTTGTGTGTGTTTTATTTAAAAATATATTTTAAAATTTTATATATATATATATATTTTATATATAATATATGTATTATTTTAAATATTATAATAAAATATATTAAAAAAAAAAATATAAGTTTTATTATTTTAAAATTATATATATAAATATAAAATTAAAAATTTATAAAATATATATAAATTTAAATATTTAAATTTTGTATTTATATAATATATTTTTTTTGTATTAAAATAAAATATATAAAAATATATATATATATATATATATATATTTATATTTGAATTATTTACATTGTTAAAATGTGTGTTTGAAATGGGGTGTTTGCCAAAAACCTGCATTGGAGATTATAAAATTTCTAAATGCGTTGTTTCTTATTTTTTACAACAACAAACAGCTTTTCAAAAATATGTTTGAATTGGGCCCCATGGCTTTAAAAAATTTCCAAAACCCTTTACTGTTTACTTTTTTTAAAAAATTTTTTTTCTCGGGAGTAATTTTTGGAAAAGTGTATAATTTTCCCATAAAAAGTCCATCTCAAGCTTTCAAGCACGAGGGGGGAAAAAAAAAATGTTTATTTTTGAAGCATTTGAAGAACATTTAAAAATGGTAAAATTTTCGTTTTGCTTGATATTGAGCACCCAAATGGATATGAGAACATAAATTTTGTTAAAAAAAAAGAGTAATAAGGGATGGGGAAAGGGGTTTTTTTTTTTTGGTTTTTAAAGGGAAAGGGTGTAAAAATTCTTAATATAAAATATTTAAAATATATACCCCATTTTATGTTTCTTATTTATAGATTTGATAGATAGGGGGAAGTAGTTATACATGTGTTTTGTGTTGTGTGTTGTATAACACACATACACACACATACACCCCAAAACACCAACACACACCACAAACACACACACACAAAACACACACCCCACAACCCCACACAAAAATATAATTATATTTTTATTTTATAAAATTTTTTATATATAAAAATATTGTATAAATA
>NC_061819.1:9301189-9303689 GCF_019202785.1 Penaeus chinensis | reverse complement strand
CTGTTCACAGTGTGTTATCAGACCTTATTATCAATATGATAATGTTAGCGATTGGGAACATATACATTTATACATAAATAATACCGTAATACTTCAGTAAGGATGTTACGAAATGTTGAACATGGATTGCTTTCCAGTCGAAGTTTAGATTGATATAAAATTTCAAATGCAGAATATCAATAATTTCTTTGCTTTGTAGTAAATGTAAACTAAGCTGAAACAAGTAGAATCATGCGGTTTATATAGCTTAATATATCCTATATCATTATGTAACTAATAAAAACATCATATGGATGCAAGAATATACGACAACATACATGGAAATCAAATATTGCATATCAACCAATCATCATGGCAGACATAAAATAAAGTCATTATAACAAGCTGATCTCACTACATTCATATATCTTAACAAAATAAAAATAAAAATCTCCCTTTTTAAACAAATATTGAATATTAACATTTTGTTTGTAAGGCATATCTCTATATTTCCAATTACAGACTAGTAGCGCGAGCAAAATCATAAAATGCGCAGAAACAAATAACATTTATAAAAGGACATGCCAAAAAGAAACGTGAAAAAGACAATAAATACAAGGATAAATAGAAGATCCCGTAAGAAATGCAAAGGAAAGCAAACAGTGCTCACAACAGGAAAGAGAAATAGACTAAGAGAACATGCCACCGGATCTTGAACGCGGAAGGTAAGCGATAAAGAGCAACTGATGAGGGAAGTGGTAGGGTAGGGTGGGGGAAGGGGGGAGGGGAGAATGAGACAGTGAGGGGATATAGGGAGAGGGAAGGGGAGGGAGGGGGAGGGTACTAGAAGACGCACCGCAACCACATGGCGAAGCACATATGACGTCATCCCCACCGTGTCGCCAACGCACATTTCAGACGACATAAATAAACAAATATATCAGATGGGCAGGTCTTCCTCCCTCCCTACTCCAGCCCACCCCCCCTCCCCCTCGCCCTCACCTGCCCCTGCCCTCCGAATGGCTCAGCCTGTCACTCACCCGACGGAGCGTCACGGTCAAGGTCAAGAAGGAGGAAGAGGATGCTGTGGAGGAGCAGGAGGAGGAGGAGGAAGAGGGGGAGGAGGAGGAAGTAGAAGAAGAAGAAGAAGAAGAAGAAGAAGAAGAAGAAGAGGAGGAGGAAGTAGAAGAAGAAGAAGAAGAAGAAGAAGAAGAAGAAGAAGAAGAAGAGGAAGAAGTAGAAGAAGAAGAAGAGGAGGAGGAGGAGGAGGAGGAGGAGGAGGAGGAGAAAGAGGAGAAGGTGGAGGAGGAGGAAGACAAAGAGAAAGAGGAAGAAGAAATAGTGGTAATAAAAAGAGGAGAAGAACATTGATAGTGAAGAGGGAGGAGTGTGAAGGAGCATGAGTAGAAGCAACAGGAAGAAGTAGAAGGGGAAGAGGATAAAAAAGAGGAAGGATGTAAAGATGATGGAGATGACGTGACAGAGAAAAGAAAGATAAAGAAAAACATATGGACGAGATGAAACGGAAATAAAGGAAGGAGTTTAAGAAAAGGAGTAATGCAGCACATTATCTCCCTTTGCTCACCCCTCACCCAACCCCATCCGACCCAACCCTACCCCTCAAATCCACTTTTCCACCCTCGAGCGAATTCCCCCACACGAATCCCTAGAACACGGGCTCCCCATCCCCCTCCCCCCTCCCTATCCCCCCGACGACCTTCTCCATTTCCCCAACAACCACAGCAGTTATAAGGACACTCTGACATTTATCAACTGTCGTCATCCAACACCAGCTCGGATATCACAGGCTGAGTGCCCGACCAGGTCTCAAGGGTGGGTGTCAGCTGATCACTAGGACAACACTGGAACACGCGTTATCTCGTCCTTATCGCCGTAGATCGCACAGGAATGTTGATGTCTTAGAAGATTACCACCTTGGGACGGGAATGTGGCTTTGATGGATGGGGGTTTGCGACAGGGCGGTTACGGAAGAACATTTCCCAGACGGTGGAATTCCCCAGAAAGGGCTTGATTTGGGGATTGAATTCATCGCCAAGGTTGCATTCGACGACTACGCGACCGTGTAATCCGTGCATGACAGCATTGTCAGTACCTACAACCTCAGTCGACTGCTTGATCATGACGTGGTGGCTGTTTATACAGATGGGAAATGAATAATTATAAAAGAAAAAAAAAACTGTTTGGATAACCTTTCCTTTCATAAATACACGAGGGCAAAAAACAAAAGCGAACCAAAGAAAATATATGTGTTGTTGTAAAAGACTTAAGGAGATAAATTCACCCCTGGCTGTGAGGGGTCTCCGAGGGATGTCTGAAGGGTGACTCTTGAGGGTGAATCTTAAGGGTGACTCTTGAGGGTGACTCTTAAGGGAGACTCTTAAGCGTGACTCTTGAGGGTGACTCTTAAGGGTGACTCTTAAGGGTGACTCTTAAGGGTGACTCTTGAGGGTGACTCTTAAGGGAGATTCTTAAGGGTGACTCTTAAGGATGACTCTTACGG
>NC_061819.1:9261189-9263689 GCF_019202785.1 Penaeus chinensis | reverse complement strand
GGCTCGTGCGTGACGAAGGCTTCCAGCATGCCTAATATAGGACTGAAGTTCGATGCAATATCAGACGAGGAAAGGTAAATCATGTGTGGAGATAAAGAGTGGCAAAGCTGGTCGGATCGGAGGGGCTTCGGCGGCCGTCAGGGTGACGGTATTGGTGGAGGAGGGGGTGAGGGAGGGGCATGTGGGGAGGGAGAAGGGGTATGAGGACCCCAGGACGAGGGAGCAAAGGGGGGGGGGGGGTACATGCTACACGCACCGCTGTTGTTTACGGCGCTGTTAGGCCCTCGGGTCGGGGGTATTCCCACCCGCTGCTGCCCCGCCGCCTCGCCGTCGCCGCCGCCGCCGTCGCATGGTCACGTGCGCAAAAGCCTCCATTCCTCTCGGGAGTTCGGAAGAACTGCAGGGCCTCCCTTCTTTCCCCTCGGCCGACGCGCCGGAGGTGAATTCGCGCGCTTTCCCTAGGAAGTTCGGCAGGAAAGAGGAGGCACACGTCCCATGTGTCGGCGCGCGCCCGATAAGGCGCTGGGGGAGCCCAAGGCCGCGCTCCGCTCCCTGGATGGAGGTCCGTTCCGTTGGTCGAAGGAGAGCCTCGCACTCGCTCTCATGACCTTTATGCAAGGGCTCAAGAGGGGCCAGAGTCGCGTGGCGGTCCAATTCCTCGACTAATTCGTGAGATGCGCAACTGGGCTCCAGTTTTGTCTTCCTCGTTAATTTACGTAAGCGCTCCGCCGTGTAGCACTTTTGGTCTCGCTTATATGTCAGGCTCGTGTGCGAATACAAGCGATGCTTTTAATCTCCTGGCCCAAAGCAGCCTCCGAGGGCATGACAATCCAAGCAGTTACTGTTATCTCTCGAGACCAGCGTTGCTTCCTGCATACACAAGCGCCTCTCTTCGCTAATTTGCTCCTTGTTACTGTACTCCGATCTGTTTGTTCTTGCCTACTTCATTTGTACTTTATCTGTTCGAGGCAGAATCTATGAATTGGAAATTTTTCGCACTTTTTCTTCTTTCTCCATTATACTTCGTGTTCCTTGATATCGATATATCGTTGATTCACACGGGAATCTTTCTATTTTGTTCTGCATTGATACCTACATGTATACATACAAGCATATTTACAAGGATGCACATATATGCATATACACATAGATGCATATATTTTTTTCTCATTGAAATTGACGAAGGAGGGGTAAGGTGACTCAGTACCCAAGAACTGGCTCCTTGTTCAGGTGACAGAACAGTTACGATTTTTCTTAACCTTGCCTGCAAATCGTCAAAATCTCCGTATTCGGACGAGTAATAGATGCCTGTTTTTTTTCTTTCTTTCTTTCTTTGTCAGACGAAGCAGGATATGCATGTATGGCTAGGTCGATACTCAACTTTCCGGCTGAATACTAACATTTCTTATGGAATCCCACGGTTTTGAGTTGAATCTTAATAGACTCGATTATGATAATTGCCAGGCAAGTAGCTTGGCCAATTGTACACCAAATACAGTTGCGAAAACCTAAACTGGAAAAGTGAATTTGAATAAATTGCTTACTTACTGCATACTTCATAAAAAAAGGCACAGACTGGAAACAAATGTAATCGTAAACACCCGGAAAATGCTTTGTTACAATGTTTATAATTGACAGGGCATTGTTAACAAAAAGGATAATACGTGACTTACATATTCAGAGGTACGCACAAACCCCACCTCCCCGCCCACGCCTACACACGCATATGCATATACGTACACACACACGGGCGCACAGAATTCCACTGAGAAATAAACGGAAAATGGATTTTTGTACATAAAACCTACAGTAAAACCCACCTAAGTAATATACTATTACAAAGTACTGAAATAAGAATCATGATAAAACATCGGCGCCCCACATCCATGCAAATGACACACCCCTGAGTGATGGACCAAAATACACGTCACACAAGTTACTAGACAAGATATTCAGTTCCATAGAGAACAAAAGAGTCAAGACCCTGAAAGAGGACCTTTCATAGAGTCAACGATTATCGAAACTATAACATCAATTCAAGATCGTTAGACCAACAAGACATATCACGCGTAAAGATCTAATCCCACACGATGTTCGGTTAAGCAAGAACAACCAGAGGGATTGTTCAATGGGACTGTTCAAAGAGGCTGTTCTCGCTGTTCAACACGGCTCGAAGTCAAGGGACAACGATTGTTATTATGTCTCCGGAGCAATGAACAGTTCATCTTCGTAGGATATTGAACAAGATGATTCGATCCTTTTCGGCCAAGGGATCAGATCCGACTCTCGATAGATCCGCCCATCGCGCCATCTGGGTTATCGAAGAAGGAAGTGGTTGTAAATAAATAAAGGGACGTATTAAGATAAGGGCGAAGACAAGCGAAGATACACGCGGTGCAAAGTCACTGCACTATCTTTCTTGACTGTCTTCCCCCCAAACTTAATGCTGTGTCTGCTTCGGCGAGATATTAGCGCCCACACTTTTCTGAGCGGGCAACTG
>NC_061819.1:9228689-9231189 GCF_019202785.1 Penaeus chinensis | reverse complement strand
CTACCAATCCCTGAGAAAACTGAATTCCAGGCCTTCCTTGCAACTGACTGCAGTCCTCTCAGTGGATGGACAGATCATCTCAGACTGGACTGAATATTTTGAGCAGCTGTACCAGGTAGACCCTCCAGAAGTTAGTCTGGATGCAAGTGGTGTCACAATACCTGTGCCAGACGCACCCATTAGCAAGAACCTCCTACCCTAACTGAGATTAAGGGGTGATCTCTAGGCTAAAGGGTGGGAAAGCCACAGGCATATGTGATATCCCTGCTGAATTGCTAAATGCTGGAGGTGAACCTATAGCAGTGGGGTTGCATACTGTCCTGATGGAAGCTAGAGCAAGCTCCCAGACCTATTGAGTGTGTGGTCATCCCTCTCTTAAAGGGGAAGGGGGTCACTGGGACTGTAGTAATAACTGGCATCACACTACTCAATATACTAGGCAAGGTTTTCGCTGAAACGTCTCTTTGACCACCTATTAAAGTCCCAGAGACTGGAGGAATCGGAATTCCCTCCAGGTAAGTTTATAAAAAATTGCATCATAGTTCTCCGAGCTATTGTGGAACACCATCGTGAGTTTGGTCGTGGACTGCTTGCAGCTTACATTGACCTCAAGAAGGCATTTGACTCGGTGCACTGTAAATCACCACTGGAGATCCTGAGACGTAGAGGAATTTTGGATTAATAGCAAACCTATATACTGGTATTAAAAGTGCTGTAAAGTGTGGGGAGGGCCTCCCAAGCTCCTTTCCTCTTAACTTAGAAGTGAGGCAAGGTTGTCTCCTTGCACCAACACTTTTTCAGCATGAACTGGATAATGGTCACTGTGAAGCAACACTGGGAAATACCACAGACCTTGACTTTCCTGACGATGTTGCTATCCTATCAAGGCTCTGGAATCGCTGGTGGCAGCTCTTGATGCATTCACCAATGCGGGGAAGCCCTTGAGTTTAGAGGTCTCCTGGATTAAGACTAAGATCCAGGGTACTGGTGCCTGTTACGGGAACCTGTTCAGTCGATACATGCTTGTGGAGAAGACAATGAAGTCAAAGAGAGATTTACATACCTTGGTATTGCAGGCAGACCAAGGTTGTCAGACCAAGAAGTCAATAGATGGACTGTTCTGGCAACAGGAGCCATGACCACAGTCAACTAGAGTATTTGGAGATACCTATGCATAAGGACAAAGCTACGTGTCTTCACGCCCTTGATACTCTCCGTCGGAGTTAGCTCCATTGTTGTTATTGTTATTATTACCATCGTCCTTATTATTAGAATTAGAAGGGTAATTGCTCATTCTATTTTTGTTAATGTGATTACTATTGTTATTACTATCATAATTACTATTATCATTATTATCATCATTGTTATCATTATTCTTTCTATTTTTATCATTTTTATCATAATTATTTTCATTATGATTATCTGTAGTAGTTATTGTTTTCTAGTACAAAAGTAATAATAATAATAATTTCAATAATTATATTAATTATAATAATAGTAATAATGATGATAATGTTAATAATTACTATTTTTTTATTATTTCCATTGTCATTATTATAACTATTATCATTAATATTTATTATCATTACTGTTATTATGATTTGTATTATGATGATTACTATTACTATCATTATTATCATTATTATTACTGTTATTATTATTATTATTATTATCGTTAATATCATTATAATTTTTATCATTATCTACATTATTGTTATTATTATTGTCAGTCTCATTCTTATTATTAATTTCTAATCATTATTATCTTCATAATTATTTTCTTTTATTTCATTATTATCGCTTTTATTATTACTGGTATCACTGTCACTATTATGCCGCTGTTGCTGCTGGAATGATGATAATAAGAATTGTTATTATTATTATTGTTATCATTATCATTACCATTATCATTATCATTGTTTTCATGTTTATCATAATCATGTTTACTATTATCAGTATTATGTTTATAAGTATCATTATTGTTTTCTTGTTGTCTTTGCTGTTGCTGGTTTACTAATAATGATAATTACCATCATCATTATTGTTATCATTATCATTAACTTTCTTATTTTTGTTCTCTCTTCGTCTTCCTATTGTGCAATGAAGTAAAAAGACTTTTCTTTATTGGAAATCATACTGATTGATGATAATGTGTAATTAAGTAAATATGAAGAAACTCCCATTCCTCTTCTCCCCCACACCCCCCCACCCACCCCTATCTACCCCCCCCCCACCTATACTATTACTTCTTTCCTCCCTCAACCTCACAACCCCCCCCCCTTTCAACCCCCCACCACCTATTACACCAATTAACCCCCTCCCCCCCTATACCCTATACCCGTCCTTTATACCCCATCCTCCGCTACCCTCCACCCCCCCTTTCACTCACCCCCACTCTCCCACCCACCCCTTTACCCCCTCCCCCCTTCCACCCACCGCCTATCCCCCTCACCCTCAACTTTGCAATTTATGCAATTCTGACCATCAGGAAAATTGGATT
>NC_061819.1:9221189-9223689 GCF_019202785.1 Penaeus chinensis | reverse complement strand
TTTAAAACCTGTATTAGCAACATGATTCAAACTGAAATCTGTGTAGTTTAAAAAAATCGTCAATTGACTAGGATTGTATTCTAGGATACACACACACAGAAAACGACATATCGCCTTGAGAAGTCAAACGCAGGTGTCGTAGAGCAAGTCGCCGCCGTGGCACAAGTGTTAGCGCTATAACCTCTCAATAGTGAATTGAGAGAGGCCTATATCCTGAAGTGGAATGAATGGCTGTATAAAAAAAAAAAAAAAAAAAAAAAAAAATATATATATATATATATATATGCATAGATATAAATCCCTTGTCCCCCCACCCCCTCCCCTTCACCGGCACTTAGTCGAAGCACGAGTTCTCTCTGCAAAAAGTTCTCACGCGATCCCCTAGCTCTGCCGACCGTGACATCACCGAAAAGGTTCTTGAAATGTTCTCTCGCGAAAAAAGTGTTCAGCGAAGAGAACAGTTCAAATTATTGTACTTATCTGGGGTAGCTTGTAACACAGAGCGAGACGGGGGGAAAAGGGGAGTTTTCCTTCAATATGTGCATATATGTGTGTGTGTGTGTGTGTGTGTGTGTGTGTGTGTGTGTGTGTGTGTGTGTGTGTGTGTGTGTGTGTGTGTGTGTGTGTGGATAAATACATATATGTATACATACATATATTTGGCCATCATCAATATGAAAACATACGATCATTAAGTTAATGAGATACACCATTAACAATAATCATGATGAAGATTTTAATATGGCCAATTTCGTAATATTTCATGATAGCAGTAAACCTTCCATTAACATTTTTTTTTTTTTGGGGGGGGGGGGGGTTAATGAAATGTAATAGCATCATAACCATCATGATATTACAGAAAATTCCACGTCATCAAATTGCTTATGATACGTTGTGGCATATCAATAGCCACATTTATACGATTTTACTTATACATTCAAGATACGCTTCATATAAGTGATAAAACTATAAGGGATCTGATTACTTTTGAGCGGTATCGATTGGAGGGCCCTTGTGAGATTGGATTCGATTTGTTTACTTTCTTTTAACGTAAGCTAACACTATTATAAACATTTTAATTCCTCTTTTGGGTAACAGACTCTCGAGATAACAAGAAACTGCATTAATAAGAGAACAAGAAAAAAAGGTCTTACAAATATTTCTCTATTTATTTTTCTCAGAAACAGATCCGCAAAATCGGCTATTTGGTAATCACGAGATACAGGTTTCCTATTTTCATCTTGCTTAATTCACCCTGATAAAACCACTCTGTCACTTTGGAAAAACGAGGTGACCATAAATCCAAAATGAAAATATCTATTATTTCCAACTACAAAGCCATATGAATAATAAAAAAACACACACAAATATAAATACAATGTAAATAATTAAACAAAAAATATCTAGCCAACAACAGCACCTTAAATGTTATCTAAATGAAAAATGAAGTTTACAGAGCCGAAAGATTTACACACGGATATCATTATCGTGGCCTGACCTGTTCTCTCCGGCTCTTCGCGGGAATAAGCGTGACCTCTCCTCTCTGTGCTCCCGAAGATGACCTCGTTCGAGATGACCGTCAAAGGAAGAGAAGCTTATCTGTCCCTTGGCGGCTGTATCAACGGTCCCTGGTGAGTCACCCGCGCTCTGCAAGTCTATGTGAACAAAGAAAGAAGCACCAGAAAGGAAATGGACAAAGTGCATATGTCTGCATAGTGATTCGTAGGTTTGTGTGACCGCGTGCGTATACACGTTACATAAACACATTTATATTTTCTTCTTTCCTACTTTCTGATCGTGTATGAGACAGTTGCTGATTTATTTATATGTTTCTTTTCTCTTTCTGTGAGAAGGTCCTCACTGCAAACTTATGTGAACGAAGAAAGTGCCCAACTCAAAAGAAAACAAGCGAAGGATCGTAGGTAAATTTATCTATTCACTGGAACACAAACTGTAACCAGAGAAAACACAAATACGTATTAGTTTCCTCGAGGTATTTCCTTCAAATCTAAACTAAAAATAATCTACCTCACAAGAAGACAAGTGGCGCCGTGGCATTTAACATGATTGCATAAGGTTTACATGACACGAGGATGTGACACCGACATCTACGGGCGGAGTGATACATAACAAACAGCTGTACCAATTCCGAGAAAGTTATTTGCGACTTCGAAGAAAGACTTTACTGACAAATTCTTGAAACTAAAGAAAAAAAGAAACGGTATTCTATGGAAGAATTTGCGTCCAACCGAATCGGAAATGTTTAAAGGAAAAGTGAAACTACTTCGGGATGCGGAGGAAGGATTTGCCAAGTGATTGTCTTTTGTTTTTGTTTCTTTTGCTGCGAAAGGAATTTCCTTTTCTTGGACTTGGGATAGCCGTGGTGCGCCTTAGAAAGTAGGTTCTTGGAACATGACCTAAAAAAGAAAGTCCAATTAAAAGGATGTTAATTACTTTAGCGAAACGTGTAGTTTGATCTCCAAACAAAGTATCAATAATA
>NC_061819.1:9198689-9203689 GCF_019202785.1 Penaeus chinensis | reverse complement strand
CAAACGAACAAGAACAAACGAACAACAACGAACAAACAACAAATAAACAACAAACAAATAACAGATGAACAAACAAACAACAAACGAACAAGAATAAACAAATAATAAACAAACAAACAACAAACGAACAAGAACAAACCAACAATAAACGAACAAGAACAAACAACCAACAAACGAACAAGCACAAACAAACAACAAACGAACAAGAATAAACAAACAATCGAACAAGAACAAACAAACAATAAACGAACAAGAACAAACAAACAACAAACGAACAAGAACAAACAAACAACAAACGAACAAGAACAAATAAAAAACAAACGAACAAGAACAAAAAAACAACAAACTAACAAGAATAAACAAACAACAAACGAACAAGAACAAACAAACAACAAACGAACAAGAACAAGCAAACAACAAACAAACAACAAACGAACAAGAACAATAAACAACAAAAAAATAACAAACGAACAAGAACAAACAAACAACAAACGAACAAGAACAAACAAACAACAAACAAACAACAAACGAACAAGAACAAACAAACAACAAACAAACAACAAACGAACAAGAACAAACAAACAACAAACGAACAAGAACAAACAAACAACAAACAAACAACAAGCAAACAACATACAAACAAGAACAAACAAACAACAAACAAATAACAAACGAACAAGAACAAACAAACAACAAACAAACAACAAACGAACAAGAACAAAAAACAACAAAATGACCAAGAACAAACAAACAACAAACACACAACAAACGAACAAGAACAAAAAACAACAAAACGAACAAAAACAAACAACAAATAACAAATGAACAAGAACAAGAACAAACAAACAACAAACGAACAAGAACAAATAACAAACGGATAAGAACAAACCACAATTGAACAAGAACAAACAACAAACGAACGAGAACAATCAAAGAAGTGATCAAGAACAAATAAACAACAACCAAACAAGAACAAACAGAAAATGAACCAGAACAAACAAACAGCAAATGAACAAGAACAAACAAACAACAAACGAACAAGAACAAACAAACAGCAAACGAATAAAAACAAACAACATATGAAAAAGAACAAACAAACAACAAACGAACAAGAATAAACAAATAACAAACGAGCAAGAACAAAAAAACAAACAAGAACAAACATACATGATCTAACAAACAACAAACAAACAAACGAACAAGAACAAACAGACAATAACAAATAAACAACAAACGAACAAGAACAAACAAACATCAAACGAATAAAAACAAACAAGAACAAACAAATAACAAGCGAACAAGAACAAACAATAAGCTAACAAGAACAAACAAACAAGCGAACGAGAACAAACAAACAACAAACGAACAAGATCAAACAAACAAAAAGCGAGCAAGAACAAACAACAAGCGAACAAAAACAAAGAAACAACAAACGAACAAGAATAAACAAATACCAAGTGAACAAGGACAAACAACAAACGCTGTAGTACAAATAAATCTTGCCCCAAGAAGGTGGGAAAAGCCCCACCACCATCGCTCAATCAACAGGCCATTCATCACCCAGACCGAAGGGCTGAAGGACCGAAAGACCGAACGACCGAAAGACCGAAAGACCGAAGGGCCGAGGGACCGAAAGACCGAACTACCGAAAGACCGAAGGACCGAAGGACCGAAAGACCGAAAGACCGAAGGCCCGAGGGACCGAAAGACCGAAGGACCGAAAGACTGAACGACCGAAAGACCGAAGGACCGAAAGACTGAAGGACCGAGGGACCGAACGACCAAAAGACCGAACGACCGAAAGACATAACCGAAAGGTCGAAAGACTTAAGGCCCGAGAGACCGACGAACACGACCGGCACGACACGGCAGCCTCGACGTGATAGATCAACTGACCGACAGGTAAATAGACAGATCGACAGACCAATCGACACCAATAGACAGATCGACAGACCAATCGACACCAATAGACAGATCGACAGACCAATCGACATCAATAGACAGATCGACAGACCAATAGACAGATCGACAGACCAATAGATAGTGCGACAGACAAACCGATAGACAAATAGATCGACAAACCGATAGATAGACTGGTAGACAGACAAACAAAAGGAAAAGACATATAAACAGACAAAATGACACCAATAGACAGATCGACAAACCAATAGATAGTGCAACAGATAAACCGACAGACAAATAGACAGACCAATAGACAGATCGACAGACCGATAGACAGACCGATAGACAAACAAACCGAAAGTTCAACAGACCAACGAATTGAAAGAAATTCAGGCCATTGGTCTAAAAGCCTGAATTTTTGGCCGACCAACAGATAGACAGTCAGCAGACAGGCATTAGATAGACAGACATTGACAGTCGGATAAACAGACATTGAGATAGATAGACAGATATACATTGAGACCGTCAAATAGACAGACAATAAGATAGATAGATAGATAGATAGACAAATATTAAGACACACGAGGAAGCGTTGAAAATTAGCGTCAACATCAGAGCGTGCAAAAAGGTTCTTAGAAGGGGGGGGGGGGGGGGTATGGGCTATGGGGAGGGAGATGATAGAGGAGGAAGTGAAGAGGGAAGGGGGGGAGGGCGTCGGGAGGAGGAGGAGAGGGGAGAGGGAGGGATGGTGGGGGAGGCGGTGGGAGAGGGAGAGATGGTGGGGGGGGAGGTGGAGAGGGAGGGAGAATAGCGGAGGAGATGGGAGGGGGAGGAGGTGGAAAGGGAGGGCGTGGGGGAGGAGGTGGGAGGGGGAGGGCGTGGGGGAGGAAGTGGGAAGGGGAGGGCGTGGGGGAGGAAGTGGGAAAGGGAGGGAGGGTCGGGGGAGAGTTAGAAGGGAGAGAAGGGGGAGAAGAATAAGGGAGAGGGGGTGGGGTGGGAAATGGGAGTCGGGAGTGTGAGAGGCGGTGGAGGAGGAGGTGGAATGGGAGGAGGAGGAGGAGGAGGTGGAATGGGAAGAGGAGAAGGAGGAGGTGGAGGAGGTGGAATTGGAAGAGGAGGAGGAGGTGAAATGGGAGGAGGAGGAGGAGGAGGTGGAATTGGAAGAGGAGGAGGAGAAGGTGGAGGAGAAGGTGGAATGGGAGAAGGAGGAGGAGAAGAAGGAGAAGGAGGAGGAGGTGGAATGGGAGGAGGAGGAGGAGAAGAAGGAGAAGGAGGAGGAGGAGAAGGAGGAGGAGGAGGAGGAGAAGGAGGAGGAGGGGATGGAGGAGGATGGAGAGGGAAGGCGGGGGTGGGGGGGTGAATGCGTGAGCGTGGGTGGATGGGATGCCAGGGGGAGGAGGTGGAGGAGGGAGAGAACGCCTTGAAGAGAATGATATGTGGCAGGGAGGGAGGAGGAAGGGGAAGGGGGAGGAAAGAGGAAGAGGGGTGAGGAGGTTGAATAAGGAGGAGAAAAATGGGGGGGTGAGGAAGAGGGGTGAAGAGGGAGGCTGAATGGGGGAGGAGGAAGGGAAGAGGGTAGAAGGGGAGGGGAGGGCAGGTGAAGGGAGGGGCTTGAGTGAGGAAAGGGTGAAGTGGAAAGGGGTGAGAGGAGGGGAAAGTAAGGGAGGCAAGGAGAATAAGTGGAAGGGGAGAAGGAGAATAAGAAGGATGTAGAAGGAAGGAAAGGAAGAGGAAGAGAGAAGAAGGAGGAGGAGGAAAGAGAGAAAGAATGAATAAGGGAAGATGATGATGACGATGAGGAGGAGGAGGAGAAAGAAGAGAGACAGGAAAATAAAAAGGGGAAATGGAGGAGGGTGAAAGGAAAAAGAAGAGAGAGGAGGCAAAATGAGAAAGGGAAAAAAAGAAGGATGCAATAAAGAGAAAGAGAGAGAGAGAGAGAGAGAGAGAGAGAGAGAGAGAGAGAGAGAGAGAGAGAGAGAGAGAGAGAAAGAGAGCGAGAGAGAGAGAGAACGAAAAGTAAAAGGGTGAATAACAACAAAGTAAAAAAACAACAACTAAGGAATAAGAATAAGAAAAAAATATATAAATAAAATAAAGAGAAAAAGGGAAGGGAAAAAAGGAATGAAAACGGGAGAAGGTTGCAAGGGGTCGGAGGGTGAAGGGAGAAGGGGGGGGGGGTGAGGAGCCACTCAGGGTCACCATCTGTCCGTTTGTGTGTCTTATTTCTAGGCCATATTCTTTACGTTCCCCGTGATGCTGCGATGCCCCCCCCCCCCCCCCTTTGACGTGAGCGCAGGATCTGTTGACGCTGCGTGATTCTTGGTACGGAAGCTGTTCTAATCTCCCCCTTACCCCTCCCCCCCCCCCCCATCTTTCTCTTCTCTTCTCTTTTTTTCCTCCTTATTCTCTCACCTTATCTCCTTCCTCTGTCTATCTTCACACTCGTCTTCTCACTATTTGGTCAATGTTCTATCTCACTATATCACTGTCTTCCCCTCCGTGTTTATGATTATGACCCCTCCCCCTCAGATTTCCCTCTCCCCTTTACCAGTCTTCTTCCAGTCCCCTTCCCCCTTCTCCCTTTCTCCCTTCTCCCCTTCTCCTCTCTCTCTTACCCTCCAATTATCCTCCCCTCTTCCCCTCTCTCCCCTACCCTTCAATTATCCTTCCCTCTCCCCTCCCTTCCCTCCTATCTCTCCCCTCCCTCTCCGGCCTCACACCACCCTACCCTCACTCCCCTCTCCCCTTTCAGCCCTTTGCTCCTCCCCCTCTCCCCCTCCGACCACCCCTTTCCCCTTCCTCTTCCTCTCTTTTTTTATGTCCTCCCTCTCCTCTCATCCCATTCCCCCTCCCCCCTCCCCTCTGGCTCCGTGCTCCACAATATATATATATTTTTTTTTTTTCTTCTTCTTCTTCTTCTTCTTCATTAAATATATGCCTACGTACATATTTTCCAATATTTTGTACGGACTGATTTTTACAAATTCATATTCTTGGTATCTTATTAAGTATTGATCTTGTTTTTACTGTTATTCTTACTATTGTTGTTGATGTTGTAGATGTTGATGTTGTTCTTATTGTTATTGATTTGTTGTTGC
>NC_061819.1:9181189-9183689 GCF_019202785.1 Penaeus chinensis | reverse complement strand
AATCGCTTTGGTGACTATGGTCGTCGAGAAATAAAGGAGATTATGATCCAACCTCCTTTCTCCGTGTGTGTTTTTTTTTTTTTTTTTTTTTGTTTTCTTCCCCTTCTCTCTCTCTCTCTCTCTCTCTCTCTCTCTCTCTCTCTCTCTCTCTCTCTCTCTCTCTCTCTCTCTCTCTCTCTCTTTCTCTCTCTTTCCCTCTCTCTCTCTCTCTCTCTCGTCCTTGCTCTTTTTATGCACACTTTCCCATCTCCCCCATCCACTATTCTCCCCCTCCCCCTCCCCCTCTCCCCCTTCTGCCACCTGCCTCCCGACCCCCTCCTACCCCCCCCCCCCATCAAATACCTTGCACTCCCCTCCTGACCCCACCCGTGACCCCGCTTGACCTCGGATTGAAAAACTGACCGGGCATCTCTCCAGTGAAAGTACAACCCCGGGAGCCAGAGTCCTGCAAATGACCGAGAGGGAGCCACAGTATCTCATCCCTGGGAAGAGCAGGGGAGGGCCAGGGGGCAGGGAGATGGGGCAGGGGGGGAGGGTAGGGGGGGGCAGGGAGATGGGGCAGGGGAGGGGGAGAGGGGAGGGGGCGGGGGATGGGACAGGGGTGTGTGGTAGTAGGTAGGGTATGGGGTAGGGGAAAGGAGTAAAAGGTTGGGTATGGGGCAGGGCGATAGGGCAGAGGGTAGGGTGTGTTGCAGGGGGATGGGGCATACAGTAAGGGGAGGGTATGTGGTTATATGGAGAAGGGGGAGTGGAAAGAAGGGAGAGAGATGATAGTATATTTTTGGGCATATAATTCGAAAAGGGAACTGGTCCGGGCTTATGTTTGTGGGCGAGAGGGTAGGTCAAGGGAAGCTTTGTGGGGATGCCAGTAGGTCAAGGGTGCCTAACAATATATATATATGTGTGTGTGTGTGTGTGTGTTTGTGTGTGTGTGTGTGTGTGTATGTGTGTGTGTGTGTGTGTGTGTGTGTGTGTCTGTGTGTGTGTGTGTGTGTGTGTGTGTGTGTGTATGTGTGTGTGAGTTCATAATAAACTCACCCCCACCATATATATGTGTATATATATACATACATATATATGTATATATATATATATATATATATATATATATATATAAAACATACATAGACATATATCCAAACTTCCTAATTCGGCGTTACGTTAGCCCAGGGTTAAACTTTGCGCTTTGAGGGTAGGTCAAGGTTAGCCGAGCGGGCGTGTGATAGTACATCGCGCATAAATCCAGCGGCCTTCGTGCCAGGATACAGCTGGAAGCCAGTCAGCTGTTTAAGAACCCCGATAAAGCATGCTGGCGACGTGGTTGTTGGTCAAGGATGTTCTTGAGAATTAGCGTGTATATCTTTTTCTTTTTCCAAATCCTTCCGTGATGAATGCTGTTCTTTGTGACTCTGGACGATGACTCAGGGGGTTTCTGGGGTGGGGTGGGGGGGTGGTAGTTGAGTGTGAAAGGGGGAGGGGGGGGGGGAGATAACTGAAAGTGTTCGTGCCGCTCATAATTGTCGTTTCATTGTTCTCTCTCTCTCTTCCTTCCTTCCTTTCTTTGGTCTTTTGTATTCGTATATTCTTTCTCTATGCCATTTTTTTTTCTCTCTTTTTTATTCATTTAGTAAATCATCCTCTCTTTATTCGTCTACTTATTTTTTCTTCTTTCTTTCTTTCTCTCTCTTTTCTCTGGTTGTTGGATTCAAGATGTGAAAGTAAATGATATGGCTATATTATTTCGTTATTTCTGTGAATAATATAAGATGCTTTTATGAATTTTGATATCGTTTTTCATGAAAATATATACCATACTTTAGTTCTATTTTTGTTGCTGATAAAAAATATGATAGTCTTTACAGTGAAAACAATATTTTCGATAATTTGTTAAAAGAATCATTTGCATATCCCTAATATCGAATATTCAAAAGTGATTTCACCGTTGTAATTCCAACATGAAACTTGCGTGACCCGTTTTAAAAGGAAGTTAATTTGCTGTAAACGTGCGCTGAAGTTGAGATAAATTGACCAGATACTTCAGGAATCCGATTCTGAATGATCCAATCTTGAAACTTTATCTCCTGACCAAATGTGACTTTAACGCTGTCGAAACTCTTCATTTAATTCTGTCCCGGCGATCGTTAAAAGCTTCGATCTGTGTATTCCGTTAATGTGTAATAAAACGTCTTTTTTTTTTTTATTCGTGTTTCCTCAATCAAAGTTGCGATGATGCTCACGCGAGGAACAGGTTATCTAACTAGGGTCCATCGTTGGCAAAATTTATGCTTTTGGTGAGACTCAGCAGGAAGGAGGTTGGAGGGGGGAGGTGGAGGGGGAGGGGGGGCATTGAGTGGTAACTCTCGCTTCGCTTACTGTCACTTTTTCTCCTTTTCGGTCTGTTTTCTTTCTTTTTTCTTCCTTTTTTCTTTCTCTTTATTTTTTTTTTTTTTCTCCGTCTCTCTCGTCTTGACTGTCTCCTGTACTCTGTCTTCTCTCACTC
>NC_061819.1:9163689-9168689 GCF_019202785.1 Penaeus chinensis | reverse complement strand
AAACCAAAAAACAACATCTGTAAACCCCGAAAAATAAGAATATTTGAAAAATGGACACATGGTTATGCGTCGACCTCGTGACCTACAAATATCCCAGCGCCGACGTTTTCAAGGGAAAGGGGGTAAGAGCGAGGTGGGGGAGGGGGGGGGGGGGGAAGGGCGGGGGTGGGGGGGAGGGGGTGTTGTCCGTCTTGGGACCCTGGCAACAGCACAGCAGGATGCCCTCAGATGGTGCGTTGCCACCTGCGTTTACCGGAGTGAAATGCCAGCTGGGAGTGAGGTATTTTTGTCATATTGTACAGCATTTATATCTGTGAAGGGGAAGTTTGGTCCCCTGGGATTAATTTATTCTCTGAAGAAGGGGCATTGAATTAAATTAGTGATAAGAAAGCTAGGGTTGAAAACAGTAAAGATAATGAAGTGAAAATGATGATGATAATGATAAGGGTGATGATGATAACAGTAGTAGTAGTAGTAATGATAATAATCATCAACAATAATCATACTAATAATAATGATAATAATAACGATAACGATATCAAAAACAACAATAATAATAATGTTAATGTAAAAGGAAAAAGCGAAGAGAAAATAAAGAAAACTTTTACATAAGCTATTCCTATGACATCAGTGTCACTCCGCCTGCCAGTAAGCGCTTGTAAAAGGTTGTTATTAGCCTGGCCTTAGTAATGAGCAAAACGGTGACGCTACAGGTATCGTGGTTCCTAGGTGGGTGGGTGGGGGAGGGGGGAGGGGGGAGAGTGGGTGGCGAGAGGGTCGGAGAAGGTGGAAAGGAGCGGGGGGGGGGGGGTAGAAGTGGAGAATAATAGAGAAAATAATATAAATAGTCTAGTTTGATGCCATTTGTTACAATGGTTGTTCTTGGTGTGACTGTTTACTTTGCTTCTAAATTACCCCTTGTGTTTACTGGCGGTGCGGGATTTGAACGCGGGTCATCAAGATTGCTAGACGAGATCGCTACCACTGCACCACACAACACAAGGGTAGAGGCGATGGGAAGGGGGGGGAAGGGGGGAAGGGGGAGAGATGGGGGAAGGTGAGGGAGAGACTCTGAAAAGGTATAGATTATGAGAAAGGGAGAAAGTAGGGAGAGACTATGGAAGGGGAAGAAGGGGTGAAAAAGGAGGGATAGAGGAAGAGAAGGGCAACAGGGGGGAGAGGGGAGAGAAGTCGGGGGAGGTTAGGTATACTGGAAGGGGAGAGGGTGGGGAGGTGAGGGCCGGTGGGGAGGGAGGGAGATGAAGAGAAGGGGAGGGATGAGAGAGGGGAGGGAAGAGGGTGGGGAGGGAGGGGAGGGGAAGAGAAGGGGAAGGGGAAGGGGGAGGGGAGAGCGCGTGCGGGTGTTTACAGTGATGCGGCTTGACCACTTTTTCTGCGCATGAGTCATGGGTCAGCCAGGCAGCGGGCGGGTCAACTGCCAGCTGCACGCGAGAGTGACTTCAAGACCTTCGCCCGATGGCACTTCGCGTCGATCGCCTTATTAACTCTTTCTCCACCTATCCCCCTCCCCTCTCCCCCATCTCATTCGACCCCCCCCCCCACTCCCCTTTCGATTCTCTTCCCCGGGTGACCTGAGGGTATGGGGAGGGGATAGGGGGAAGGGTTAGGGAGAGGGGAGAGCGGGAAGGGGGAAGGGAAGGTTGGTCATGTCTTGTCTCTTTCTTCCTCCTGCTTTTTTTTTTCTCTCTCTCTCTCTTTCTCCCTTCTCTTTATCTCTTTCTCCTCCTCTTATCATCATCTTTAGCCTCACCTTCATCCTCATTTTTTCCACTTTCTTTCTCCCCCCCCCCCCTTCCTATCTGTGTCTCCTTCTCCTCCTCCTATTCCTCCTCCTCCTTCCCCTCCTCCTCTTCCTCCTCCTCTTCCTCCTTCTCCTCCTCCTCCTCCTCCTCCTCCTCCTCCTCTTCCTCCTCCTCCTCCTCCTCCTCCTCCTCCTCCTCCTCCTCCTCTTATTCTTCTTCCTCCTCCTCCTCCTCCTCCTCTTCCTCTTCCTCCTTCTCCTCCTCTTCTGTTTCCCCTTCATTTTCTCCCTCCTTTTTCTCTTCTTCTTCCTCGTTCCACTCCTTCTCCTCCTCCTCCTCCTCCTCCTCCTCCTTCTCCTTCCAAAGATGACTCAACACCTATGTTTTCAATCAACGATTTGAAATTAAATTCTTAAAAAAAATCGATCGAAATACTAAAAAAACTAAAAGACTACCATTTTTTAACTATTCATTCTTTCTCTTCCCCCATTATTTTTATCTTTTTCTTCTTTTTTCTCACTTTTCCTTTCTTTTTTTTCTCTTTTTTCTCGTTTTGGCTCGGACACCGCCAATCCCAGCGGTGTCAAGGTCTTGCCCGGGATGTTGGCGATGATCTTGACAACATTCAGCCGCGTGATGACTGTTTACTCTATGTCCGCCCCATGTGCCATGCCAACACACTGGCCTACATAGCTTCCTGAGATTCTACAACTGCTGCTCTACTATCCACAACTAGCCCCCGCCATCGTCCTCTTCTCGGGCTACACTATCGGCTGCATCTTTCACTAAACACTATCTCGGTCTTTAAGTTTCTTGAGTCACCAGACGTCCTCTTGATCTGTCTCCTTCTAGCTCTTTTTTTTTTTCTTTTTTTTCAATTTTTCTGTTTTTCTTTCTCTTTTTTTTGTTTTTGTTTTTGTTTTTTCTTCTCGATTTTGTCTTCTCTCTCTCTCTCTCTATCTATCTATCTATCTATCTATCTCTCTTTCTCTCTCTCTCTCTCTCTCTCTCTCTCTCTCTCTCTCTCTCTCTCTCTCTCTCTCTCTCTCTCTCTCTCTCTCTCTCTCTCTCTCTCTCTCTCTCTCACTCTCTCTTTCTCTTTCTCTTTAGATAGAACTTCCTTCCATCTCTTGTAATTCATATTTTTAATAGCATCCATAAATTTTATCTTGGGATTAAACTTATATTTTATCCTTTCTAAACACAGTGTCTGGATTCTCTGTTTGCAACACAGACCAAACATATTTTCAAAGCTTCTTTCACCTTTCCCATTTCCCTCAGTAGCATTTGCAACACGTGATATGCATAATCTCTGCAACACGAGCCAGTAGTTGCTTTTTTTTATCTATATCTTCTCCATCTTTTATTCATATTTCACGATGTCTTCTTTTACGTGTCACAAATTCTTCATCTACATTTCTGCGTCTTTTTATTTACAGTTTCCTCTTATTATTTTACTTTACTCTTTACTCTTTAGAATTCATTTTGTATAATGCTGCATTCAAGTTTGCCCCGTCTTCTATAACTGTCACAACCTTATTTGCTTGACACTTAGGCTATAACCTTATCTTTCCTCACCTCTCCTTATCTATCATCCTTTAACCCATTTTCTCTTTTCTCCTCTCCGCTAATATCTGTCCCCGATGTTTCTCACTTCATTTATCATGCCCTCGTCACTTCACTCTCCACCTGCATCTCAACTTCTCCTTAGTGTTCGCCTCAATCGTTCCTCCTCCTAATCTTCCTCCTGCTTCTGTTTGCTCATTCATATGTCCTTTTCTTATTGCTTCTTCTTCTTCTTCAGACCATCTGAATATTTACGAATTTCTCTTCATCGCGCCTCTTCTTCCTCCTCTTTTTCCTAGCTTTTCGTCTCCTCTGTTTCTCTTTTCTTCCCTTCCTTCCTCCTCAGCATCTCTTCTTTCCCTGCCTCGTCCTCCTCCTTTCTTCCCTTTTTTTCTTTTCTCTCCCGTTCTTCCCTCCTTCGCCCCGCACCTCCTCGGCGTTCCATCACCTGCTTGTCATCTGCCGGGCCATTACTTTCGGAGTAGGCGACAGGTGACGGCCAGATACAGCAACTTGCTCGTCGTCGAGGGGTCGTTGGTGCTCGAGGGAGGAGGAGCAGGAGGGGGAGGGGAGGAGGAGGCGGAGGAGGAGGAGGAGGAGGAGGGGGGGGGAGAGAAGGGTAGGAGGAGAGAGATGGAGGAGAAGGAGTGGGAGGGGAGGAGGAGGGAGGAGGATGGAGGAGGAAGGAGGAGTGGAGGAGGAGAGAGATGGAAGAGAAGGAGGGGGAGGGGAAGAGAAGGAGAAGAGGGAAGGGGGAGTGGAAGGGAGAAGGAGAAGAGAAGAGGGAAGGGGGTGTGGAAGAGAGAGATAGGGCGATTTAGGAGAGTGAAGGGGAGGGACAAAAGGCTAGTGAAGGGAGTGGGGAGAAAGCGAGAAACACGAGAGAAGAGGAATATGGAAGCGAGGGAGGGAGGGAGGGAGAGAGTCGAGGAGGGGAGGGGGACACAAGGGGAGGAGGAAGGGGTGTTGGGAAACAGACGCGGCCGCTAATTTGTTTTCTCGTCGGGTCTCGATAAGTTATCGGCCCGTGATGCGTGTAAGGTGGCGGTGGTCCGTACCTGGAAGCGACCACAAGACGCCATAAACTTCTCCCTCTCCCTCTCCCTCTCACGCCACCCCCACCCTCCTTTCCCCCCCTTCCCCCAAACTGCCCTGCTAGTTCTCTCCCTCTTCTTCTCCCTCTCTTCTCCATCCTATGCACCTGCAACAACTTTGGAGAATAAAATGGAAGAAGGAGAGAGAGAAAAATCCTCTCGTTTGGAGGGATGTCATCAGAGAAACTTTGCACACGGGATCTTCGCTGCTCGGAATGTCAACTCAGGCACTGTTATTGGCTGTTGATGTCTCGAGAGGGCAGAGCGAGAGACAAAAAAAGAGAAAGAGAAAGAGAAAGAAAGAGAGGAAGAGAGAAAAGAGAGAGAGGGAGAGAGAGAGAGTGAGAGAGTGAGAGAGAGAGTGAGAGAGAGAGAGAGAGAGAGAGAGAGAGAGAGAGAGAGAGAGAGAGAGAGAGAGAGAGAGAGAGAGAGAGAGAGAGAGAGAGAGAGAGGTGAGGTAAGAAAGAAACAAAGAGAACTGGAGAGGTAGAGAAAAGGAAAAACATTGAGAGGGAAAATGTGGAAAGGGAGATGGAGAGGGAGAGGGAAAGAAAGGAAGAAAAAGGGAGAGGATGGG
>NC_061819.1:9151189-9156189 GCF_019202785.1 Penaeus chinensis | reverse complement strand
TAGCATGTGGGATCTGTATGACTCATTCCCTCTCCCTCACCTCTGCCCCCCCCCTCCCCCCCCCATAAAAAAATCATAGCATCCCTTTCGAGTTCATATTTTTCTTCTTCTTCTTTTTCTTCTTCTTCTTCAATCTTTCTTTCTTTCTTTCTTTTAGTTTTTTTCTTTCTTCTTCTTGTTGTTCTCTTTTGTATTTTCTCTTATTTTTTTCTCCGTTTGCTTCTTTTTCTTCCTCTGTTTATTTATTTTCTTCGTTTTCTTTTCTTTTTTCTCTTATTTTTAACAGTTATCTAGTTATAATGAGAAATCAATATGGATGACTTCGTCTTAATTGATACAAGATATTCGAAGGTCGTCTTGTTACATGTTGCATTTGAGTCTCTCTCTCTCTCCTTTCTCTCTCTCTCTCTCTCTCTCTCTATCTATCTATCTATCTATCTATCTATCTATCTATCTATCTATCTATCTATCATCTATCTATCTATCTATCTCTTTCTCCCGCTCTTTATATCTATCTATCTATCTATCTATCTATCTATCTATCTATCTATCTATCTATCTATATATGTCTCCCCCCTCCCTCTTCCCTCTCTCTTTTCCCCTCCTCTCTCTTCCCCTCTCTCCTCTCTCTCTCTTTCCCCCCTCTCTCTTTCTCTCTCTTCTATGTATGCCCCCACATCATTTTACCCACCATAAACACCACCATTGGCAGCAGAAGTAATACTTTGGCAAAATTTATGATAACCACATGCAGTAGTCAACATCGTTTGCAATACTGATTTATATCTATTTATCTATCTGTTTACTTATTGATTTATATCGTTACAAAAGACGATAAAAACAGTGACACGAAAGGAGGGGGGGAGGGAAGGGAGGGAACCAGGGATGGGGGGGGGAAAGGAAAAAGGGGGGAGGGGGGGAAGGAAAGGGGAAAAAAAAAAAACAATGGGAAAGGGAAAAATTGGGGAGAGGAAAATGGGGGGGAAAACGGGGGGGGGGGGGTGGGTGGGGGGAAAAAGAGGGGAGGGGGAGAAAATGGGGGGAGAAGAGAAAGGAGGGGAGGGGAGGGGAGGGGGAGAGAAAAGGGGGGAGAGAAAGAGAGAGGGGGAGAGGGGGGGAGGGGGGTGAGGGGAAGGGGGGGAAGGGGGGAAGAAAAAATAGGGGGAGGGGGGAAAGAAAAGGGGGAAAAAGGGGGAAAAAATTAAAAAAGAAAAAGAAAGAAAAAAGGAAGAAAAAAAGAAAAAAATAAAAAAAAGAGAGAAAAAAAAGGGGAAGAAAAAATAAGTTCATAAGAAATTAAATTTTAAAAGGGGGAAGAGGGGGGGAGAAAAATAAGAAAAGGGGAAACTGGAGGAGGGATACTGGCGCTGTCTTTTAAACAAAAGCAAAGAGGAAGGTCTTGCTTTGAGGGCGACGACGGGGCAGCCGGGACAAAAAAGCCTTTAACGCTCTTTAAATTGGGATTTATATTGCGGGCATTTTATTGATCCTTCTTTTCTTCCCCTTCTTTTCTTTTTCCCCCTCTTCTTCTCTTCTTCTTTACGGTGAGACGGAAGGGGGGAGAGGAGGGAGAGAGGAGAGGTGGAGAGAGGGAGGAGGAGAGAGGGAGGATCATAATAGGAGGAGAGAGAGGAAAGAAGGAGAGAGAGAGGGGGGTGGAGAGGGGGGAGGAAGGAGGAGAGGGGTGATGGGGAGAGAGGGGGCGGGAAGAGAGATAAGAAAGGAGAGGGGTAAAGGAGAGAGGATCCAATGGAACGGGAAGAAGGGGGAGAGAAGAAGAATTGGGCTTAAAAAAAAAAAAAAAAAAAAAAAAAAAAAAAAAAAAAAAAAAAAAAAAAAAAAAAAAAAAAAAAAAAAAAAAAGGGGGGGGGGGGGGGGGGGGGGGGGGGGGGGGGGGGGGGGGGGGGGGGGGAAGCGGGCATTACCCCCTCCCCCCCCCCCCCCCCCTTCAACATGGACACGGAAGCAATATCCCTTTCAATTTATCGTTCCCTAAACCCGTTGCGTAACACGGCCAAGGTGGAGGCAGCGTAGAAGAGAGCACCTTGGCTTTACCTTAATATCGTTGCCTCCTCTTCCTTTTCCCTTCCCCATCCTCTTTTCCCCTGCCCTTCCCAACTTCTCATTTCCGTTCCTTCCCCTACTTTTCTTTCGTTTTCCTTTCCCCTCCCTTCCCTACCTTTCTTCCCTTCCCCTTCCCTCCCCTACTTTTCTTCCGTTTTCCTTTCCCCTCCCATCCCTACTTTTCTTCCCTTCCCCTTCCCTCCCCTACCTTTCTTCCGTTTTCCTTTCCCCTCCCTTCTCTACCTTTCTTCCCTTCCCCCTTTCCCTTTCTTCCCCTACCCATCCTCCCTTCCCCTTTCCCATCCTCCCTTCCTCCTTACCTCTTTCCCTTTCCCTCCGTTCCCCATCCTCCCTTCCCCTTTCTCTTCCCCCCCCCCTACCACCCTTTAACCCCCTCCCCCAACCCATCACCCCTGCCCCCCCTGCCCCAAAGCCCTTCCCTGACGTGATATATGACTTAATAGGCTTCTCTTTGTTACAGGTAAGGAAGGTGTCGCATAGCGGACCTCAGACCCCACCCTACCCTCTTCGTTCACGTTTCGGAGGGCGATGTAAGTAAGATTTTTTTTTAAATTCTATTTCGAATTTTGTTTTATGAGTGTTGTTGTTGTTATTGTGAGGGTTGTTGTTGGTGGTGTTGTTGATGTTGTTGCCGTTATTATGTTGGTGTTGTTGATATCACATCTTTGCGTCGAGCTTCTTCTCTCTCTCTCTCTCTCTCTCTCTCTCTCTCTCTCTCTCTCTCTCTCTCTCTCTCTCTCTCTCTCTCTCTCTCTCTCTCTATTTCTCTCTTTCTCTCTCTTTCTCTCTCTCTCTCTCTCTCTCTCTCTCTCTCTCTCTCTCTCTCTCTCTCTCTCTCTCTCTCTCTCTCTCTATCTATCTATCTATCTATCTATCTATCTCTCTCTCTCTCTCTCTTTCCTTCTCTACTCCCCTCTTCCTGCCTCTTTTCCTCTCGACTTTTTCCTCTCCGTTTCTTACGTGACTCCTGCAACGGGTTTCGTCATGAGGAGCAAGTTTTATGAAATTTCCTTTGTTTCTTTACACGGTTTCTCACTGGTTTAACTTCGTGCCAAACAACAAAAGAAAAAATATATAATCTTCATTCCACTAAGCAATATATTTTCTAAATATTTCCTTCCTCAAGACAAATGTATGAATATATAATTCTAATTCTATTATATATTATATTTTCTAGATTTCCTAAAAGATAATGATATAATCATGACAGAATTACACTGTCTATTGAATACATAATTTCTGTTCAATATACGTTCACTGTTCAATGAAATTCTTCAATGAAATCATGTTGCTCGCCTTCTCATGTTAAGTGTGTCACTCATCTAACAAAGAGCATGTTTTCTGAGCTTGACATACATTGTACATCGATTAAATGTACTGATAAATTTGCAGATGTAACCGCGTCGATTTCTTTCTCTCTCTTTCTCTTCTCCTCTCTTTCTATATTGTTTTTTTTTGTTGTTGTTGTTTTTTTAGCGTTCACTACATATTTCTTCGTGTATCTGTCCTTGTTATTGTTATTGTTTTTTGTTTTTTATCTTTTAGTATCCAAATTGTTTTTGGATATCAGCAGTTCATTTAGTTTACTGTCTATCGTAGCTACGTAGACTTAGAAGCTATCTTATTTTGATAATATCTTTAAACGTGTTATATCTACCATTTCTTATTATGCCTTACCTTTCGCACCCCAGTCTCACGCTCCATAAAACTTTTTCTCACCCGTATTTCTCCATTCTCGCTCACTTCCACCCCATCTCAATCTGTTTCCTATCTCCTCCTCCACCTTCTCCTCCTCCTCTTTCATTTCTTCCTTCCCCTTCTTCCTCTTCTTTCAATTCTTCCTTCCTCCTCACTTCTCCCTCCCCCTTCTCGTTCTATAACACCCCCTCCCCACCCCCCACCACCCGACTTACCTGCTCCCCCTATTCCATAATGGGCTGTGGCGCCGACCGGGCCAAATACTCACCTCTCCCTCACCCCCTTCTCCCCACAACCCCCCTTTGCTCTCCCCCCTTAGCCCCTGTCCACCCCCTTAGCCCCTCGCTCACCCCTACCCTGACCCACGTCCGCCCACCTACCCCCCTACCCCCCGACCGCCGCGTCCGCCCCCACCAAAACAAACTCGCAAAGAGGCTTCCCGGGGTGCTTGCGGGGGTGCGGTCGCCGTCCTGCCTTCCCCGCGCCGTCGGTCTGCCTGCAGCGCCCTCGGTCTCCGGAAGCGGGCCGAACCTCGCGGGAAAATGAGCCAAAGACGAAGCAGGTGGGAGGCCGCCCTTTGCTTTCTCCCGGGGGCCGCATGTCCTTGGCAAGGTTATACACCGACTGGCCCCCTCCCCTCTCCCCTCTCCCCTCTCCCTTCTCCCCTCCCCTCTTCTCCTCCTCCTCCCCTTCTTCTTCTTCATCCTCCTCCTAATTCTTCTTCGTCTAATGATTATCATAATTATCTTCATTATTCTCCCCTTTTTACTCCTTTTCCATCACCACCTCCCCGTTTCTTTCTCCTCCTCCTCCTCCTCTTACTCTTCTCTTTCTCATCCTCATCCTTCACCTTTTCTTACTCTTCCTCCTTATCCAACACCACCTCCTCTTATTCCTCTTATTCCTCTCCCCATCACTTCCTCCTCCTCTTCCTTCTCCTCCTCTGCCTTCATCCCCCTCCTCCTTTTCCTTCGCCTCCTCCCCTTTATCCCCCTCCTCCTCTTCCTTCTCCTCCTCCTCTTCACTCCCCTCCTTCACTTATATCTCTTACCCCTCCCCCTCCTTCTCCCTCCCCTCCTCCCTCCTACCCTTCACCTTAGTCCGCTAATATTCGTTTCTTATTCATCCGCGGGAACGAACACCGGCGGGCTCCTCACACACCTGTTCGGGATCCTCTGTTCTTCCCTTTAACACGTGTCGCCTCTGGGGGGTGGGGA
>NC_061819.1:9138689-9146189 GCF_019202785.1 Penaeus chinensis | reverse complement strand
AGGAATAAGATATAGGAAAAAAAATGATTTGACAAAGAAAAAATAGGAAACAAAAAACAAATACAGGGATAAGAAATAAGGGGAAAAAAAGGGGATACTAAGAAAGAAAAAAAAACATGATATACCCACTGACCTCGTGCCATTCCTGCCCTGAAACGCACGCTGAGCTTTCTACAGTCGGGTATTCAAGCACAGGGTCGGGTATCGGCAGCCTCGCCTCGCGTTCAATTCCAGTGTTATCGACCAAGAATCTGTGAACGAGGAGAATAGTGAGTAATAATTAGATAATGATGATTAATGACAATTAGCACAATGTTTTGAAGAATGATGATGATGGTGGTGGCGGTGATGGTGGTGGTGATGGTAGCAGTGGTGGTGATGGTGATGATGGTGATAACAGATAGATAAATTACCCAAAACACGCATAAATGATTAAATGAAGGAATGAATATGTAGATATCTCTAAAAAAATCAAAGTTGAGATATATATATAAAGGTTCCCAAAGTTTCGACAAAAGGTTCTTAAAGATTACGACAAAGGTCTGTAGACGTCGAGAAAAGTTCCAAAGACTTTAACAAAGCTTCTGAACACCCAAAAAAAAAAAAAAATCTTAAAGACTTCGACAAAGTTTCTAAAGGTCGCCAGAACGATAAGAGTAAGAGTAAAGGGTATTTGGAAGAGGAAGAAGAAGAAGAAAAAAAGAAAGATTAAGGTCGCAAAGAGGGTCCCGAACAGACCGCCGAGATCCGGAGCGAGATAGTTATGTCTCACCATGTGTTCTGTCAGGAGACGACGATCCTTATCAGTCGGCGCTGGGGTCGGCACGAAGGTACAAGAACAGGGGAGAAGGAGAGAGCGAGGAAGAGAGAGGTAGAGGGAGGGAAGAAGAAGAGGGATAGGGAGAGAGGGAGGGTGGGTGGGTGGGTGTGTGAGAGAGAGGGGAGGAGGAGGAGGACGGAGGGAGGGAGGGGGAAGAGAGAGATAAGAAAGATACAGAAAGACAGAGGGGGGAAGGATAGTAATAGGGACAAGAAGAAACGTGAGATGAAGAGCGAAAAAAAAGAGAAAGACAAAGAGAAGAAGGGAAATCTAATAATAAACAGATAAACAAATACACAAATCCCCAACATACCAACAACCAAGTACAAAAAAAACAAAAAAAACGAAAAGATAAAAAGAAAAGAAAAAATAAAGACAGGAAGGGCAAGAAACAAGAGCTATCGCGTGCCATGAAGAGATCGAGTACTCACTCAACCTTTGAAGAAATTCCAGTCATTCTTAAGGTGCTTCTAATATGTCTACCGCACAAAACCTGCTCACTTTTCTTTGAATGCAAGGATGAGGAGCCGAGTTCATGTATATGTTTGTGTGTGTAACGGAGAGAGAAAGAAGAAAGTGAGAGAGAGAGAGAGTGTGTAGTAGTCATGATAATGATGATGATAATTTTGATAATGGTAATAGTATTACTGATAATCTTAATGATAATGATAATAATAAAGATGATACTAGAAATAACGTTTATGCCAATGACAATTATAGTAATAATGATATTGATAATAACAAAAATTATAATGATAATGATGATAATAACAATAATAATTGTAAGAAGAAGAAAAGGAACGAAACACTAGGATCTTATTACAAGTCAAGTCATAAGAACTTTAACCATACCTTAAAGAAAAACAAATTATAAAGCGATTCCTTTATCGGATAAATGGATGCATAGGCATATTAAATATAAAATGAACATTGAATGACTCCGGATAAATGGATCCATAGATATATCAAATAATAAATGAATACTGAATAACTCCTTTATAAATAGAGCGAAACGAAATGAAACGACCGAATAATCTTTTAAAAATCATCAACTCACGTACAAGAGAAAGGGAGAGAAGAGAAGAGGAGGAAAAAAAATGGAAACAATCTAAATTTTGCAATCTGACAGTGATGCAAAATTAACGGAGAGAGGGAGAGGGGAGAGAATGGAGGAAATAGAGCAGGACGACAGAAGGAGAGAGAGGAAGAGAAAGAGAAGGAATAATAGGAGGAGGAAGAAAGATGAGGGAGAAAAATAATAAAGGAAGGGCAGAAAGGAGAAAAACGAAAGAAGAAGATAGGGTAGATAGGAAGAAGGTAAAATGAAGAGAGGAGATGGGAAAAAAATCAAGAAGAGGAACAAAAAGGAAGAAGTGCAATAGTAATAACAATAAGAGAGAAGGAGGAACAAGAAGAGACGAAAGAAGAAAATAAAAAATAAGAGGAGGATGAAGAAAGAGGAGAAGGAGGACTCGAAAGAAGGAGGAAGAGAGAAGTAAAAAAGGGAAGGATTGATAATAGTAAGACGGGGGAGCACGAGGAAAAGGGAAGACGGAGCACGAAGAAAAAGAGGCGAAAATATAGGAAGAAGAGGAGGAGGAGAAGGAGAAGAAGGAGGAGGAGGAAGAGGAGAAGAAGAAGAGGAGGAAGAGGATGAGAAGGAGGAGGAGGAGGAGGAGGAGGAGGAGGAGGAGGAGGAGGAGAAGAAGAAGAAGAAGAAGAAGGAAGAGGATGAGACGAAGGAGGAGAAGGAGGAGAAGAAGAAGAAGGAGGAGGAGGAGGAGAAGGAGGGGTTAACTTGCCAGGAGAAAGCGGTGAACGGGCGTCGGTGTCACAACACTGGAAACCGCAATGCAGTCCCGGATACACACACATACACACACATACGCACATACACGTGAAACACGTTCGTACCTTTATCTAACACGTGTACACACAAAACTAGTTCACAAGCCAGTTTTGCACGCACACAGACGTACACACGTACAGAGACACATTAACACACTACAAACAGGCTTCCTTTAAACCAAAGCTTAATGATAACACAAATCACAATAAAACGAAGAACGATAACAACATTGACAATCGTACATTTAATTAATTATAAGCAAAACACACACAAAAAAAAAAAAAACAGCAAGAACAATGAATGACATAAACGCAATTTCGTGTTGACACCGAAAGCGAAAAAGACGACAGAAGAAGAATCACAAAATAAGAAGATAATTATTTCACATTCTTGCACTATAATCAGAGCCCGTGACGTGAAATGAGTTACGGGGATGAAAACCATCGTCAAAAAAGTTGATTTAAAGGAATTTGATAAAGATTGCATTATGATGACGAGAAAAAAGTGACGAATATGATGGTTATGATAATGGTAGTCGTGATTATAATGATAATACATATAATATAGTTGATATTATTTTAGTAACTTTATTGTTGTTGTAATACAAGCACTGATAAAGTAACAACAATAAAAGGGTTAAAGTAATAACACTAATAATTGATAGTAAATGTATGCTGAAGGCAATCCGTATATGGCGATCACAATAAACGCCAAGAAAGGAATTTTGGAGAAAAATAAAAGGTGACGATAGTTATAAAAAAAAATCTTCAATTTAACATTATAAATACACGGACTATAGATAGCGAAACGGAAACACTGAAATAGCGGAAACTTTACTTAAAAATTCTTAAATAGCGAACAACTATATCTAAATTGATAAAAAAAAAAAAAAAACTCAAATAGGAAACACAAGTTCTCGAGAAAATAAAAATCTTAAAACGCAAGCGAGATCGTTAAGTCTTGCCGGAAACAGCCATTACTGTGATCTCATGCTAAAAACAGCCTTATTTCTTCTCTTCTGTTGACCACGAAATTCGCCAAGTAAACAAGCGCATAATTAATAAAACGGGACAAGGGAAGAGAGAGAGAGAGAGAGAGAAAGAAAGAAAAACGAAATGACGTAAGAAAAGGAAGAAATTATTTAAAAGAAAGAGGGGCATGGGAAGAAGGAGATAGAAAGATAAAGAAGAGCGAAATGACGTAAGAAGAGAAGGAAGAAAATAATATGAAAGAAAAGGGGGCGTGGGAAAAGAGAGAGAGAAATAAACAGTAGAATGACATGAGAAGGAAGAAAATGATAAAAAATAAAGAGAAAATAGCAGAGAACGTGATAATATACATGTAAGAAAGATGAAAATAACACCCACGCGAATATATCATATAAAAAGACAGACAAACATACAAAGCAGAAAAAAGATGGGGTTGAAAATAAAACGAGAAAATACTTTATTTAAAGAATCGCCCAAATTCTTAATAAGCTGTCTGTCATGAGTTTAGAGCAATTGTTGTTACAAAGAGGTAAGTTGGAGTTAAAAGAAGTTTTAATGTAAACAATTTTGTATGAAAATGCCCATCCTTCAAGCATGCACGTCTTTACATTGCCTTTGGAACTAATGGTATTTTCCTCTATGATATATGATTTTTGTTTGAGTTTGTGTGCGTGTTTTTTGTTGTTTTGTGTGTGTTTGTGTGTGTGTTTGTGTGTGTGTGTGTGTGTGTGTGTGTGTGTGTGTGTGTGTGTGTGTGTGTGTGTGTGTGTGTGTGTGTGTGTGTGTGTGTGTTTGTGTGCATGCGCGCGTGTGTGTGTTTGCGTGTATGAAATTTTCCCCAAAAAGGCACATAAAGAAAACATATCCCTGAATCATCGAACAATATCGCAGATTTTTTTAATCAACGCCCGTCACAACCACTAACACACACAATAAAAAAAAAAATCAATTTCAAACATTAAAAAAAAAAGCTGAATATTAACTACAATAAGAAAAAAGAAAAGAGAAGAAACACTTAGGTGGAAACAAACGTCTTGACCTTGTGCCAAATCGAAAGACAATGACCTTATTCCGGGTCACTCCCTCGCCCATGTTGCTCCTTGCAGACGCTGTTGCACGGCTGTCGTTGGTGGCACTTTCTGTCATTGCATTTATTGCTGTTTTTGTTATTGTTTTTGTTATTGTTGTTGTTGATATTGTTGTTGCTGTCGTTGTGAGGTTAGATTTTTGAAAGTTTTGTTTGTTTTAGGAAGGAAAAATATTTCAAAGAACGAATGGGTAAAATGATAAAGAAGGGAAGGAGATAGGGAAAGGGGGATGAAAAGAAAAATTCGATAGGAAAAAAAAGACAAAGGAAGAAAAGGAAAGCATAAAGAAATAGAAAAAAAGGAAAGAATCCGACAATGAAACAGAGAAAAAAAAAGTCATAGGAATTTTTAAAAACGCTAAGATACAAAAACAACAACAACAATGATAACAAAAAACTAAGACGAAGGCAAACAAATTGAGAAAGACTATGAGAAACACATTCAAGAGATTGTCATATCAATCACCAATTCAATTATTCAGATCTTTAATTTTTCATCATAAAGCCACTTTTCTCCCATAAATCTCTCTCTACCTCGGACGCGATCCACGTTAAGGCTTAAACATATCGTATTGCATATTTTACTCGCTCGTAAATCCGTCTCCGCCTTAGTATGGTACAATCGCCAACGTGTTAGCAATGGGCCTTAGGTTTTGCTGTTGTTGTTGTTGTTTTCTGGTATTTTGTATCTATTTTTTTCATTTCTTTATCTCCCTTTCTTTTCATTTTTTTTTCTGTTTCTTTGTTTTTTCTCGTTCTCTCTCTGTTTGTCTTTGTCTTTCTATGGCTTTCTTTTTTTTTTTTTTTTCTTTCCCCGTCTATTGGTCTTTCCCCATTTTTCCAAACTTTCCCTCTCTCTCACCTTCCCTCCTTTCCTCTTTCTTTCCCTCTTATCCTTCCCTCCTTTCCTCTTTCTTCCCCTCCTACCCTCTTTCCTTCCCTCTTTCCCTCCTTCCTTCCCTCTTTCTTCCCCTCCTACCCTCTTTCCTTCCCTCCTTCCCTCTTTCCTTCCCTCTTTCTTTCCCTCCGTCCCCCTTCCCTCTTTCTTTCCCTCCTACCCTCTTTCCTTCCCTCCTTCCCTCCTTCCTTCCCTCTTTCTTCCCCTCCTACCCTCTTTCCTTCCCTCCTTCCCTCTTTCCTTCCCTCTTTCTTTCCCTCCGTCCCCCTTCCCTCTTTCTTCCCCTCCTACCCTCTTTCCTTCCCTCCTTCCTTCCTTTCTTCCCTCTTTCTTTCCCTCCGATCCTTCCTTCCTTCCCTCTTTCTTCCCCTCCTACCCTCCTCCCCTCCTTCCTTCCCTCTTTCTTTCCCTCCGCCCCCTCCCCACCTCCTAGCGATTTGTTGCTGTGAACGACCTCACATCCCATCACTTTCCATCTCATCTTGAACTTCCATCTATGAGTGATTTTCTCGCGTAAGAGGCTGCCAGGGTGTTCAGTCTTCCTTCGAATGTGTTTGGGTTTGATAAGCAAGCTGCTGGGGTGACGGCTTGGATGCGGGCCAGGAAACTAATGTGTGAGAGATAGAGAAAGATAGAGAGAGAGGGAGAGAGAGAGGGAGAGAGAGAGAGAGAGAGAGAGAGAGAGAGAGAGAGAGAGAGAGAGAGAGAGAGAGAGAGAGAGAGAGAGAAAGAGAGAGAGCGAGAGAGAGAGAGAGAGAGAGAGAGAGAGAGAGAGAGAGAGAGAGAGAGAGAGAGAGAGAGAGAAATAAATAAAGAGTGATACAAATCACAACATTTCACACTTACAAACCACGCCACTGTAAACAAAGTACACTCCATACAAACACACACAAATACACACATACACACACACACACCAGCGCACACAAACCCGTTCATTCTATCATTCTTCATCTCGATTTCTTGGTGTAATAAAAACTCATAACTGCCAAATTATGCAAGTTTAATAACACTGCGCTGTCAAGAAATCAAATCAGATTCCATTCCGCTTCGTTTAATTTCCTCACCTCTTAGGTCATGCGCTGTTTTCTTACTCGGTGTAAAGGGAACTAAATGGAATTTATTTAAAGTGGGCAATTATGTGTTTTGTTTTATTTTTTTACTTAATTTTTGTTTGTGGCGACTGTTTGTATCATTGGAGAAAATGTGAAAAAAAGGAGGAGAGGTAATCTAGAGAGAAGTTGAGAGAGAGAAAGAGAGAGAGAGAGAGAGAGAGAGAGAGAGAGAGAGAGAGAGAGAGAGAGAGAGAGAGAGAGACCCTAACAGAAAATAATGATGATAAATGAAAATATGAATAATTAATTGAATATATAAATACAATAAGGAAAAAATATATTAAACAAAAAATACAAAAAGGGGGAAAAATACAAAAAGAAAAATCTAGTAAGAACATACCAAAGGAAGAACAAAGAAAGAAAACAAAAAAGGAAATTTTAAACAATTAAGAGGCAAAGAAACTTTTTATTTATTTTTTTCTCCGTTTCTCCTCTCTCTCTCTCTCTCTCTCTCTCTCTCTCTCTCTCTCTCTCTCTCTCTCTCTCTCTCTCTCTCTCTCTCTCTCTCTCAAGACCACGAGTATATCACAGACTCTGACTCGAGAGAATCTCACGGCAGGGGGGAGGGGGGGGGACCAGATCGCCAACCCGAAGATTACGCTGGAGATAGATATTCCGGGCGAGATATCGTAGATGTTTATGACACAGAAATTACCAGTGCGAGATACATGATGCATGATCCTTTTACACATACACCAGATGCATGACCTCAATGCAACTTTTTTTTTCTCTCTCTCTTTCT
>NC_061819.1:9123689-9128689 GCF_019202785.1 Penaeus chinensis | reverse complement strand
ACCACCCTATAAAACAATAATGGAAATTATATTATAATGAAAGATATTATCAATGTTATTGTTGTTGTCGTTATTATTATTAAATTATTATTATTTTTTTATTATTATTATTATCATTATCATTATTGTTATTACTACTACTATTATTATAATCATTATCATTATCATTAATATTATTATTACTATTATGACCGTAGCGACGATGATGACGATGATGATGATAATGATGATAATGATGAAGGTAATGAAGATGAAGATGAAGAATAGCTATCCCTATCAATAATCAAAACGACCCAACCACAGTCATAATAACGACGATAATAAAGACGACGAATAAACAGTCGCGCGCCGTCCTTTCCCTCAGCACAGCCCCTTCAGCGTCGAAATGCATTCCCCAGACGGTTACCCATCTGTGGATCGAGCGTCGTGGCGTCTAGGATGTGAGAGATCAGAGTAAACTCGGGTATGTGGTTGTGTAACGCCTATAAGTGGAGGGGCGTGGTGGGTGGGGTCGAGGGGAGGGTGGGAAGGGGCTATGTGGGCGGAGCGTTGGGGTGGTAATGTGTGGGTAATGAATGTAGAGCAGGTGCGGCGTGAGGTGAGTCGGGAAATATAGAGATGGAACAAGAAAAGGTAAAGGATTTTATTTATACATACGCGTATACACCAAAACATGGGTGTGTGCAAGTATTGTGTGTGTGTGGGTGTGTGTGTGTGTGTGTGTGTGTGTGTGTGTGTGTATGAGAGAGAGAGAGACATACATATACGCATACATACATATATACACAGATTAATTTATCTATCACTCTATGTATCTACACACACACCCACACACACAAACACATATATACATATATATATATATATATATATATATATATATATATACATATATATATATATATATATGCATACACACACACACACACATATATATACATATATATATATATATATATATATATATATATATATATATATATAAGGAAAGGTAAAGGTCTTAGGGGGATTATAACGGAGTGGGTCAAGGGATGGCGAGGGAAAGGCGCGACTCCAGGGAAAACCTCGGAGGAGCAAGAGAGGAATTGGCGGTGCGTGAGCTGACATCATCAAGGTCTAGACTGATCAGCTGATCAAACGAATCTGGAAACGAAATTCCTGATACACAAATTGTGGGATGGGGAAGTAGAAACAGAAGTTAAGGAATTAGTATTTAATATCTTGCTGTCTAAGTATTTATAGAGCAACTTAATCAGGCTAAGTATTATTCGTGGATATATATATCTCCATATATATATATATGTGTGTGTGTGTGTGTGTGTAGATTCGTCAAGTCACGTTCTGATGGAAAACAAGGATGATTAAAACGACAGTCTCTCATCACGGCGTCATCCTGAGCACAATGCTATTCTTGGCTTAACTGGGTTATTAAGACGACTTTAGCTCATACACAAGAAATCTACGAAAACACCAACAGCCCAATGCCAACCGGATTAAAGTCTATCGTGCTCGGTTTCTTAGGCGGTCGGAGATCAAGCCGAAACAGCGTGATCGTTCGCTAATGGTTCGACACCGGACTCGACCCTCTCGAACTGACGAAACTACGAAGCATTCTTGAAAGAAAAAGTCGTTATTCTCGAATTTCGATCGTTGGGCATTCAAGGAAAGGTGTTGAAGTTCTATACGATTTGAATGCATGATAGTGAACTTTGATTCCCCTTAGGATGAGCGTAACTGGACGTAGGCGTGTTCTTACATTCAGATTCCTATGTGTGTTGGTCTCGAGAGGGCTTTATCTTCGTCAAGGTCGCACATGCACTTAACCACTTATGCACCTTGCTTGCGTTAGTCATAGTTAGGCTGCATAACTCTGTAGCTTCTCATTCAATGACTGTTCTTCTTCCTTGTCGAAACGAGAAGTGCCGGGCAGTGTATGGAACGCCTGACGAATGCCTTGTATGGTCTTCAGGTCCTGTTGCTGATCTATGTTTTTTTTCCGTATTTCGGATTTATTTCTTGGTGATTTTGTTTTCCTTTTGTCTATCTATCAACTCGTAAAAAAAATAAACATGGGAATTCCATAAAAAGATTTTACTAATTTAATTATCCACTTTATCCACTATATGAATTGTTACTATATCAGATATCACCCTTCATATTGCTATAAGATTAAATGTATATTGAATTGTTTTATTATGAATACACTCTTCTGACAACAATGCAAACATGTGTCCAAGCCAAGTCTGATACCAATATATAAAAGTAGAGTTCCTTTTTTCTTTCCTTTTCTTCTCATTTTGATCTTTGTTGTTCCTAATCTTCCGTTCTGAAACGATTTAGGATTATATGCAGTGAAAAGAAAATACTTATAGATGTAAACTGTACGAAATCAAACGGAAACTGGAGGTCACTTCCGTAGGCTTTTATGCTTAGCATTGTTTACTTATTCTCTTTATATACTTCTCTCTCTCTCTCTCTCTCTCTCTCTCTCTCTCTCTCTCTCTCTCTCTCTCTCTCTCTCTCTCTCTCTCTCTCTCTCTCTCTCTCTCTCTCTCCCTAACACGATGTCCTCGCCTTACGTAGCTGGCTTGATGAGGGCCACAGGGCGAGGTGTCAGGGGCTGGCACTGACCACGCCGTGCCCTTCGACCTCTCCCCGTGACCTGATTTTGACTCCGGAGTGACGAATGGGGAGCCGCGACTGCTACTCCTTGCGCTTAATACTCCTATCAACTCCCTTCCTCTCCCCCCCCCCCTCCTCCCACGCCCGTCCTCTCTTGTCCCTTTTGTTTATCTTCCTCCTCTTATGTTCCCTTCTTTATTTCTCTCTCCTTTATCTCCACATTATGCTTCCCTTCGTTTTCCACATCTTCCACTGCCTCTACCTCCACCTGCAACCTCCACTCGAAGATGAAAAAAAAAAAAAAATTAAGGAATTACATCTTAGGGAAACTTCTGATCGACAACAACTCTACCGTTTAAGTCCTACGTAAACAAGAAAAAAAAAAAAAAAAACTAATTCCCCTTTCTATTTTCCCCGAACTGTTTTGTCTGATTTTGTCCTCAAACATATCACACGGTTCCTCCTGTGTGGTAATTCATCCAACCCCCTTATATGCTCCCTATCTTCCACGTTGTCAAATGCTCCTCCTCCGCCTTTGCCTATCGTAGCATCGTGGCCCCTTCGTTCCTCCTTTCTCCCTCTCTTTCCTCTCTGCAGTATTATTCATGGCAGATCACTTTTCAAACCCTTGATTAGTGCCTTTTCACTCGCCCTCGTCCTTGGCAGAAGGGTTGGTAGGCTTTCTCTTTCTCTCTCTTTCTCTCTCGGTTTGTCTGTCTCTCAGTCTCTTTGTCTGTCTTTCTGTCTCTCTCGCTCTCTCTGTCTCTCTCTCTTTTTATCTCTCTCTCTCTCTCTCTCTCTCTCTCTCTCTCTCTCTCTCTCTCTCTCTCTCTCTCTCTCTCTCTCTCTCTCTCTCTCTCTCTCTCTCTCTCTTCTTTCTCTCTCTGTCTCCTTTCTCTCTCTCTCCTACCCTCACCTCTCCTCTTCTCTTCACTTCCTCTCTCCTTATCTCCTCTACTTCCCTCTTCCCTTAATTCCCTCACTCCTTGTCTCCTCTCCTTTTCTCTTGTCTCTTCTCTTCTCTCTCCTACCCTGCACTCTATTCTCCCATCCCTCTTTTTCCCTTCCCCTCCCCTTCCATCCTCTTCCCTTCCCCCTCCCCTCCCTTCCTCTTCCTCTTCCCTCCCCTCTCCTCCCCTCCTTTCCCATCCGCTTCCCTCCCCTCCCCTCCTTTCTGCTCCCTTCACCTACCCTCTTTTACCTCCCTCTCTCTTCCCTTCCCCTCCCTTCCCCTCCCCACCTTTCCCCTCACTTCCCCAACACCGTGCTCCAGGCCACATCAACACTTGCGTCCACGTGTTTACCCTCGCGCTGCTCTCACCTCAATTGGGATTTATAAAAAAGAATATTTTCTATTTTCCTCCCCACTCGCGCGAGAGATGGATAGCTCCTTGTGCCCTAGGGATTTCGCCTTGAGATATGGGAACAAGTGTATGTGGTTTAGCCCTGTGACTTGTAATAGTGATTCATTCTGTGCAATAAATCCTAAGGTGTTTGGATTGGATGTCTTGGCTTCTCCCCTTTTTTTTATCTCTTTCTTCGTCTTAATTATCTTACTTTTCCTCTTCTTCCGCTTCGTTTGATTTTGTGTCTGTGCTTCTCTCTTTTCCCCTCTTTTGATAATGTATCTTTTATGTTTCTCTTGTTGTTTTTTCTCGCATACGTCGTCGCTTTTTTCGCTTTCTTCTTTCTCTCTCTCTCTCTCTTTCTCTCTCTCTCTCTCTCTCTCTCTCTCTCTCTCTCTCTCTCTCTCTCTCTCTCTCTCTCTCTCTCTCTCTCTCTCTCTCTCTCTCTCTCTCTTCACACTCTCATATTCCTTGCCTCCCTCACTTCTCTACCTCTCTCCTTCTCTCCCTCGCTCCCTCTCTTCCTCTCTCCGTCTCTCCCTCTCTCCCTCTCTCCCTCCCTCCTCCCTTCTGTCACCCTTCATAAGTTTACACCCGCTTGCTAGCCAAAGCAAATAGAAATTTTGACAGTGCTAACGGGATCACCAATGATATTTTCCTCTTCGTTTTCTTTTTTTTTTCTTCTTCTTTGTCTTCTTCTTTTTCATCGTCTTCGTCTCCTTCTTCTTCGTCTCCTTCTTCTTCGTCTCCTCCCTCTTCTTCTTTTTCTTCTTCTTTTTATTCTTCTTCTTCTTCTTCTTCTTCATCTCCTCCTCCTCCTCCTCTTCCTCCTCCTCCTCCTCTTCCTCCTCCTCCTCCTCCTTCGTTTTTTTTTCGTCTTCGGAGTCTAATTATTATTATTATTATCATCATTGTTATAATTTTGTTCTTAATACTATTTTTGTTGTTATTACTGTTGTTGTTATCTGCCTCCATCTCTTCTTTCTCCTCTTTATCGTCATTTTCTCTGGTTATCTTCATGCGTTCTCCGAA
>NC_061819.1:9111189-9116189 GCF_019202785.1 Penaeus chinensis | reverse complement strand
GATGTTGATTATGATGATAATGTTAATAATGATTATTATTATTATCATTAATGATAATGAAAAAGGTAATAATCACGATTTTAATTACTGGTTATCATTATCATAAACAATAATAAAGATTATTGATAATTATCATCATTTTTATTATACTTACAACAACAATATCAACAAAAACAGTAGTAATGAAGCAATCAGTGTTAATCTGATAATAAGAAAATCAACACAACGTAAATGTTAATGAGAAAGAGATAAAGAAAAAAAAAATAAAGAAAACAAAGTAAGCAGAAATTCACCAAAGGAAGCACAACTTCTCGAAGATAAGGATTATGTAACTTATGCAAATATGTCCCGTATCCGATTTCGTATTCTTATCAACAACATTTCCTTGACCAGACGAGTTAATGAGATCCAGATAATAAGGATAGATGTTATTATGATAATGACTGTAATGAAGATGATAATGAAGGTGAGAGGAATGATGATGATATTGATCGTAATGGCAATAAGAAAAGAAAGAAAAGCAATAGAGATTTTAATGATAGTAATGGCGACGGTGGTAATGATGATAAGTTTAATGGTGATAGTAATGATTATGAAACAATATTGATGATAATGGAGATGGTGATGGTAACAGTAGTAGTAAAAATAATGGTGATCATAATCATAATGACGATAATGATCATATTGATTATTGTTATTATTATCATAGTTATTATTATTGTTGTTATTATTACAATAATGATGATTAACATAATAGTTATTATTTTTTTAAAGATTATTCTTCTTATTATTATTACTATTATTATTAATACCGTTATTATTATTATTGTTGTTATTATTACAATAATGATGATTAACATAATAGTTATTAATTTTTTAAAGATTATTCTTCTTATTATTATTACTATTATTATTAATACCGTTATTATTGTTATTATTGTTGTTGTTGTTCTTATTATTATCATCATCATTATTATTATTATTATTATTATTATTATTATTGTCATTATTATTATTATCATTATCATTATTATTATCATTATCATTATCATTATCATTATCATTATCATCATCATCATTATTAATTGTATCATTAATATATTTACTACAACTACTACTACTTCTACCACCAAGATGATGATAAGAAGGAGGATATAAAACAATAATAACGATAATAATGATAATATCAATAACGATACTGATAAAGATAACAACAACAATAACAATAAGTAAAACTGGAACGAGAATGGAAATAATACTAATAATAAATAGTCTTCTACGACCCATGTGTTCAGGATGTTCACAAGATTATGACGAATATGACGAAGCAAGCCTCTTAAAATGTCAAAAGAGCCTCATAAGTGTCCACATAGTCAGGGGAACATGCAGTATGCAGTATAACACACGTGTGTCCTCGCTCGCTCCCTCGGAGGGGGCGGGGGGAGGGGGGGGGGGGTTGAGATGACTTAAGATGACTTGCGTTCATGTGTTTCCTCTATTGTTCTTTCGTGTGTTATTCTGTGGAGTATGAGGGGAAGGTTAGCATGTTGGTGTGTGTATGTGTGTTATGTTGGTGTATGTTGTGTATGCTGGTTGGTTTATTTGGTTATTAAGGAGAGGGAGAGGGAGGAGGGAGGGAGGGAGGGAGGGAGTAAGAGGAAAGGAGAGAGAGGGGGGGAGGGAGTGAGAGAGAGAGAAGGAGAGAGAGAGAGAGAGAGAGAGAGAGAAAGAGAGAGAGAGAGAGAGAGAGAGAGAGAGAGAGAGAGAGAGAGAGAGAGAGAGAGAGAGAGAGAGAGAGAGAGAGAAATATAATTTAATTTTAGTATGTAAGCATTCCACTAGTTAAGTGTACATTCTAACGTTCGTATGTAGACAATACATGAAAAATAGACTAAACTGTTGAAATATGTTAAAAGTAAATAACGGGTACCAATTATAAATGATGCTTATCTGTACATTTACATTTTCTCTGGTACGAGTATCTTGCATGAAATTAAATCGAATTGCAGAAATATATAACCGCACTGGAGGAATGCTATACGCTGCTGACGTCACAGTTGCTTCCGCCAATCAGAGGACGATGTACAAGCAGGAGCCAACGACGTCATACTCCCATTAACCAATCACACTGACCCCGCCCACCTCATCGTTCACTGGGTATGACGTCACGATCACACCCAGAAATGAGGGTTTCTTTTGCTTGCCTGGTTGCTTGTGTGAGGTCATACCTGCTTGGCTGCCTTTTCAGTGCTTGCTTGCTTGTCCTTCAGACTTGCCTTCTTGCTTACTTGGATGCCTACCTGACACCTTGACTATATGCTTGCTGCTTGCTTGCCTATCTCCAGGGATGTTTACTCTTCTGCTTGCATGCCTGTCTGCCTGCGCCTGTGCATGCCTTTCATGCAGCTTGGCTCACCCAAATGTCACGGCACGGTAAGTCTTCTCAAACTCCTTTTATCGTCACCTTCTACTCTCTCTTTTCCCCCCCCCCCCCCCTCTCTCTTATTTTAACCCCTGAAAAACGCTTCGTTTATCTTGCTCATTACACCACAATGTAACAGATCCATATTGACCCTCCCCCCCCTAACCCCCACCCCATCAGCCCTCTCCCCCCCTACCCCCTCGCCCGCCCCCCCCACGACCAGCTGTCACCGCCGCCTCACCATCACCGCGCCCACGATGAAGTCATCACGCAAAAAAAGCACGCCCGCATCACCCACCGGACACCCCCCCCCCCTCTCCACCTCCCCCCCCCCACACACCACCATACCCATCCCTTCCCCTATTCCACCCATCTGCATCCCCACGGGTTAGCCCTCAACCACCGTCCTCGCCACCATACCCAGTCTCTCCACTATCATACTCCAACACCATACTCCACCACCATTCTCCAACACCATACTCAACCACCATACTCCACCACCATTCTCCACCACCATTCTCCAACACCATACTCCATATTCCCCAACCACACTCCACCATACTCCACCACCATTCTCCACCGCCATTCTCCAACACCATACTCCATATTCCCCCACTACACTCCACCATACTCCACCACCATTCTCCACCGCCATTCTCCAACACCATACTCCACCACCATACTCCATATTACCCACCACACTCCACCATATTCCACCACCATTACTCACACACCATACTCCACCACCATTCTCCGCCACCATTCTCCAACACCATTCTCCACCACCATATTCCCCCACAACACTCCACCACCATTCTCCAACACCATTCCCCAACACCATACTCCACCACCATACTCCACCACCATATTCCTCCACCACACTCCACCATACTCCACACTCTGCCCCAACCCTCTCCCCACCTCCCCTTCTCTCCCCTTCCCTTTTTCTTCTTTTCCCTCCCCAGTCCTTCTCTTCCCTCCTCTCCCCTCTTCTCCCTTCCCCTTCTCTTATTTTCCCTCCTCTTCCCTCTTCTCCCTTCCCCTTCTCTTATTTTCCCTCCTCCTCCCTCTTCTCCTCTTCTCTCCCTTCTTCTTCCCTCCTATTCCATCCCCCCTTCCTTCCATCTTTCCATCACCTCCCCTCTGACCCTTCCCCTCGCCCCCCCCCCCCTCCTTATCCCCTATCCAGTCACCTATCCTGTTTCTCCGGGATTAACGTCGAGGGTATATTTAAAAGCGTTTTTAAACACCTCGTTATTTCGTGATTGAGATGCTTGGTTGTTCTATCGAGGTGGGGGGGGGGGGTGTAGGAGGGAAAGAGGGAGGGAGGGAGAGAGAATGGGAAAGAGGGAGATGTGGATGGATGACGATGTGGAGAGAAGGAGAGAGAGAGGGGGGGGTGAAGAGATAGAGAGAAGGTGAGATTGAGGGAGGGAGAGAGGGAGAGAGAGAGAGAGAGAGGGGGGGGGGAGTGAGAGAGAGAGAGAGAGAGAGAGGAGGGAGAGGGAGGGAGAAGGAGGGAGGGAGAGAGAGAGAGAGAGAGGAGGAAGAGGGAGAGAGAAGGAGGGAGTGAGAGAGAGAGAGAGAGCGACAGAAAGAGAGAGAGAGAGAGAGAAGAAGAAGAAAGGCAAAACATTTACGTCCTCCGCTTCATGTTTCCGTCTTATCGTGTCTGTTTATTTTCCTAATTCTTTTTCCTCTTTTTTCTATTTATATTTTTGCCTTGAACACGCTTCTTAAACCTTGGTGTGATTTACTGTCGTTAGTGACTGACGGATTCTTGTCAAAGTTTCCTGTGAAAAGATCCTGGTGTAGGTCAGATTCATAGGGTTTTCTTAATACCCTCCATTTTGACTTTATGCAAATCTCATTAAAAAATAAATAAAATAAAAATCTTATATATTCTCTTACATATTAATTTTCGCAAACCAAGCAGAAAATTGTCACATCAAGTTTGTGTCTGTATGTTTAATAAATTGCAATGCAGTATTTTCGCACGTTTCTGCAATTTGATAACCAGCATTCGTTTTCGAAGTTATGACCCAGGCGGAGAGGGTCAAAGGTCAAAGGAACAAGCAAAACACATATTTCTCAAGTACCACGCTTGTTTTCTTCGCTTTTATCTCTTTCTTTCTCTTCTGCATCTTTATCTGTCCTCTCTGCTTCTAATTTAATGTAACAGAATCAGATACAGTGCTCACTCGATGCCCCTCTGTCTGTGTTTTTCTCTGCTAAATGTTTTCCCTGTTCTTGCCATTCCTAATTTATTCCAGCATCATCGAAGGCGGCGGACATTCTCTTCCTTTCTGCCTGTCTCTTTCTCTTCTAAAGCTTGAACTAGTTTCTTTCCTATTTTCTCTCTTCTAATTTTTCTTCTAATGCTATTTTAAGTATATATATATATATATATATATATATATATATATATATAGGTATGTATATATACATATATATATGTATATATATTCTTTTTCGTCTTCTTCTTCTTCTTTTTCGTCTTTTTCTTCCTTTTCTTCTTCTTCCTTTTCTTCTAATTCAGAATCTGATTTATATTAAGAGAATCGAATTCCACTGTCAT
>NC_061819.1:9083689-9086189 GCF_019202785.1 Penaeus chinensis | reverse complement strand
GAGAGAGAGACAGACAGAATGATGGAGAGAAAAAGAGAAAGAGAAAGAAAGAAGGGGAAGGGGAAAATGTTAATTCACGACCCAGGTTAAGATGGGCGTTGAACCCAGCAGGAAATATTGGGCGTGCGGGCGTGAGCAGTGTGTGAAAGGTGCAGATATCGTCGAGTTCTTTCAGAGAGAGGGAAGATAAATCAGACGAAGTGCAAAAAAAAAAAAAAAAAAAAAAAAAATGAAAGAGAAAAAAATATAAGAATCAGAGGAAGGAGGTTAAGGAAAAGAAATGCCAAGAGAGGATGGGAAGGGAATTTACGAACAGGAGATGGAAAGAGGGAAGAGAGAGCGGGAGGATGAATATTAATGGCAGCGAAACAAAGGCGAGTGAGAAGGAAGAAATATAACTTGACCAGAGAAGATCCTTTTAAAGTCACATAAATTCGGTCAGCAGAAAAGATATATAAAAATTTCTACACTTATGCATGTCTGCATCTATCCATATATCTATCTATACTTTTATTTATACATATATATATATAGAGAGAGAGAGAGAGAAAGAGAGAGAGTGAGAGAGAGAGAGAGAGAGAGAGAGAGAGAGAGAGAGAGAGAGAGAGAGAGAGAGAGAGATAAATAGAGAGAGAAAGAGATAAAGAGAGAGAGGGAAAGAAATAGACAGAGACAAAGAGAGAGAAAGAGACAGACAAAGAGAGAGAAAGAGAAAGAGAAAGAGAGAGAGGGAGGTAGGGAGGGGGAAGACAGACAAGCAGACAGACAGACAAACAGAGAAAAACAAGAAACAACACCAGAAACAGACATCCAAGAAACCAAACAGAGAGAAGAGCAAGCAGTTAGTAACACAGCCAGCCCGCCACCGTGCGCTCCGCTCAATTCAAGAAGGGAAACGCGAATCGAAGGAAGCTTGCAAAAGTAGTTGATCGAGCAACAGAGCCGCGTGAACGAGGAAGGAATGCAAACCGAACGGAGAGCGAACGAGGCTATAAAAGCAATATGTTACCTTGCGAGAGATTTGTTTACTTTCCTCGAGGAGCAATAAACAGGCTCTAGTTTGTTTGTAAACACAGCCAGAAGTTTGGGGCAGCGCTACTAATGAGATGCGTCGGATGTGCTGAAATGCCTGTGCCACTTTCGATTCGTAAGGTGGGGGGGGGGGGTGAATCTATGTATCTTCTTGGTATGGATTTATATGACTTCTTCCTCAAGAAATGTTTGTAGTTTCAATTTTTATGGATATGATTAAGTGGTTTTAACTTGGGGATGATTGTTTGGAGTAAAAGCTATTTCACTCTCTCGTTCGTATTTTATCTATTTATGTATCTGTCTATCTATGTATCTATCTATCTATATATCTGTCTATCTATGTATCTATCAATCTATCTGTATATCTATCTATATATCAGTCTATTAATTTATGTCTCTGTTTATCTGTATATCTATCTATTTATCTATCTGTCTGTCTACCTGTTTCTGTCTCTATTTGCCTAGCTTTATTTAATAATCTATCAATATCTATCTATTTAATTATCTATATAACTATATATATATGTATATATATATCTACCTATCTACCTATCTACCTCTCTCTCTCTCTCTCTCTCTCTCTCTCTCTCTCTCTCTCTCTCTCTCTCTCCTCTCTCTCTCTCTCTCTCTCTCTCTCTCTCTCTCCTCTCTCTCTCTCTCTCTCTCTCTCTCTCTCTCTCTCTCTCTCTCTCTCTCTCTCTCTCTCTCTCTCTCTCTCTCTCTCTCTCTCTCTCTCTCGCTCTGTATGTACATGTATATATATATATATATATATATATATATATATATATATATATATCTGCCAATATAGACAGATACGAATACAATTACCCGCAAACACCCACCGACAGAACCGAAGTGCCTAAAAGCTGCACAATATTCCTCCTCAACGTCTTAATAATGGCATCCACACGCGAGACGCCATCAGCCCTTCTGAAGGGACCAACAGGATGCATTACGAGCGCCTCCTGGATATTTCGGAGGGATGGGTGGGCGTAGGGGTGGGAGGGGGGGGGGTGTAAAGGAATCTGCGGAATACTGCGCAGAAACTTGGTTTGAGTTGGCTAATTGAAGAAAGTTTTGTAGATGAGTTGTATTTGAATGAAATTCGATGATGACGCTTTATCATTTTCGCGACGTTTTGTAACACTGGCGACGTGTCACAAAGTCGTAGAATTGAGGAAGGTGAGATGCGTCTTGAAGGATTCTCCCCCTCCCCCCCACTTACATCCCCTCTTCCCCATCTTCATCCCCTACCTTTCCCCCCCTCTCCATCCCCTCCTCCCCCACCTCCTCCCCCACCTCCATCCCCTCCCTTACCTCCTCCTCCCATTTCATCCCCTCCACCCCACCCCTTTCCCATCCCCTCCCCCTATCACCACCCCCTCCCCCCATTCCATCCCCTCCCCCTATCCCTACCCCCTCCCCCACTTCCATCTCCTCCCCCTATCCCCACCCCCTCCTACCC
>NC_061819.1:9056189-9066189 GCF_019202785.1 Penaeus chinensis | reverse complement strand
AACAGGAAACTTGAACTTGGGGAATTTTGCATCAAAGGATCGTCACATGCAAGTTAGAAGGGAGGGAGGGAGAGGGAGGGAAAAGAGGAAGGGGCGAAGGGGAGGGAGGGAAAGGGGAAGCGAAGGGGTTGGAGGGAGAAGGAGGGAAAGGGGAAGGGAAGGGGTGGGAGGAAGAGGGAGGGAAAAGAGAGACGGCGAGGAAAGGAAAAGAGGTACAAGGGGGAAGAAAAGAAGGTTAGGGAAAGGAAAAGGAATAAGAGAAAAGGGAAGAGGAGGGGGAGGGAAAGAAAGGAGATAAGAAGAAGAGAAAAGGGAAAAGAGAGGTGAAGAAGGAAAGAAAAGGGGGGAAAGGGAAAAGAATGAAAGGGGAGAGGGAGAGGAAAGAGAAGGAGGAAGACGGAAAAAGAGAAACGGATAAGGGAATGGAGGAGAAGGAGTGAAGAGAAGATGGATGAACGAAACAAAAAAATTCAGACAGAAACATGTAAGAAGACGCCAAAAAAAGTCATAAATATTTCAGAAAGGTTCTATTCATTTCCCCAAATAATTAACAAGGATCTAAACTGGAGGAAAATGAAGACGGAATAAGAAATCCGGCTGTCGAATTGCAGCGAAAGCTTTTGGACGAATTGCCATTTTGTTTCTTTCGTTAGTTCTCGAAATCCTGTTTGTCACGTGTTTCTTCATCTTCTTCTTCTTCTTCTTCTTCGTCATCCCTTTTTTCTTTTCTTTTCGCCTCTTCCTCTGTCAGTTTTTGTTTCTATTTCTGTCTGTTAATCACCCATATCTTTCCCTCTATGCTTGTGTGTACTCATACATATATATGTGTGTGTGTGTGTGTGTGTGTGTGTGTGTGTGTGTGTGTGTGTGTGTGTGTGTGTGTGTGTGTGTGTGTGTGTGTCTGTACACACACACACACACACACACACACACATACACTCACACAAACACACACACACACACACATATATATATATATATATATATATATATATATATATATATATATATATATATCCATTTATCGGTATATTTTTCACCACTATACTTTATTTTCATTTTATTCATTTCCTTTACTTTCTCTTTTCTTCTCCAACCTTCACTCTTCTCTCAGTTCGCTCACCGTATCGTTTTCGCATTACTGTGACATATATCGTCGTTGAAATATAAATAATAACCGAGACCTGTATTAATTTCGCTCTCTTGTTATCTACGCCAAATACATCATTGCATTGAAAGAGTTAATATATCAAAGACATGATATATTTCAATTCATGGAAGTTCATGGACATGGTACGTGCGATTCTAACAAATGATGTAAAAGAGAACATTATTTATTAAGACTATATGCGTGCAGGATTAAATATATGATGATTAAACAATCAATCTACAGAAGAAACTAATCACACCGACCTTAAAAAAAAAGGTCTAATATATTATTACGGGGCATCTACATTCGTTAAAAAAACACGTTTATTATTTCCATTATCCTAAGGCGACTCACAAAGGGAAAAAAAAACAATAAATCATTCGAATAATCTCAAAGCGGTTTTAATCCATAACGAAAAACGAAACTCCTTGTTGTTTATCGGTTTAATGAAGCCTGTTATGATATCAAACTCTTTTTATGACCGTAATCAAAAGCATTATCTGACTTCTTGTCTTTAATGAGTCTCATTAGCTCCGTTGCAGAATTAATTTTGTTTTGATTTTTGTTTTACTTTTTTTTCAAAATACACAGATTTTACAGCACTGATCTCGATTTTTACACATTCAAAACAATTCACAGTATTCATATTTATATAACTGCCTAATTCAGTGTGTATATGAAAGAAAATACATAATAATCCACACAGGGATCATTAAACAGCAAATACCTGAACAGTAACTGACATAAAAATCCACAAACGTCTCATCAGCTGACCGAGTAAAATCCTACACAGTATGACGTCTTACTTTAGGTTGATAACAGAGTGTCTTGCCTCCCGATATCATCTCAATGCTAACATCGTCCCGCGTGTTAACACCTCCTCTCCCTCCTCCTCCTCACCTCCTCTCCCTCCTCCTCCTTCTCCCCCCCCCCCCCCCCTCTTCCTGCTCACCTCCCCCCCTCCCTCCTCCTTCTCACCTCCCCCCTCCCTCCCCCTCCGATGATAAGCGAGTGATAGAACCTCATTCTTTAGGAGCTTTATCGCCCAGGGCATTCATCACTCCGGAGTTCGCATGGGTGTTATAAATGGTCCTTGTTATGGGTGTCTCTCTTGTTCATGGCGGTTATATCGTGCTGTTTACGTGTGCTCCTTCTTTCTTTCGCTCTCTTTCTCTCTCTCTCTCTCTCTCTCTCTCTCTCTCTCTCTCTCTCTCTCTCTCTCTCTCTCTCTCTCTCTCTCTCTCTCTCTCTCTCTCTCTCTCTCTCTTTCTCTCTCCTTCTCCCTCTCATTTTCTCTATCTATCTGTCTATCTATTTATCTATTTATCTATCTATCTATCTATCTATTTATCTATCTATTCATCTATCCATCAATCTATCTATAAACCGATAGATATACCATTCACTGGAAAAGGTTAACACATCAACAAATAAAAAACAAAAACAAAACAAAGACTCAGAAGGACTGACAGACAACATAAAAGGAGTGTCAGTGTTGCAAATATAGTCAAAGGTACAACCTCTCCTGCGAACAAGACTGGTTATGATAAAAGGTGATGGTAAAGAGAGATTTCCCGTTATTGGTTGGTTTGCATATACTGTATGTACATAGTATTAACTTTTATTATCTGTTAAAGTAGTGTGTGTTTTTTGTTTTGTTTTTAACCCAATTTACTGTGTTTCTTATGTGTTTCTTTGTTGTGTAGTGATTAACAAAGTAGTGATGTTTTATTGTTTAGAATAACTCTTCTTTTTTTTGAGAGGATATATTTATGTTAATGCTATATGTCATGTAATCTTTTCATATTGTTTACTAGTGTTGCCATAACAGAAAATGTTTCCTCTCTTAAAATCAGTGTGGAATCGCAGACAAAACAAAGGATCTGTGATACCCATGTGAAAACGAACGTAGTAGTGCATGCTTCGTTGTGTTTCCCCGTAGAGTTCTTCCATAGACATAATGATGACTTAGTAAGCTTTACCTTCAGTATCCAAAGAGAGCCTCCTGGAGTGCGATTAACTTCGTGATCACATCCTGGGGCTGTCAGGAAAAGTCACAATAACCCCCCCATTGTTTTTGCATTAATATAAGACCAAAACAAGAAGAAAAAAAATGAAATGTGAAAAAAAATCAGATAAAAAGAAACGTCCCTCTTGGTCTACGCTATCATCTCCCCTTATAACCCAAGCTTTGACGTCTTATACTGATCTTCGCGCTGCCTGTCCGCTTGAACCTTCAGAATATCGAGTATGTGGGTGCCTAAGGAGCGACGCCGGTATTCCTCAGGCACACTCTCCTCCAGGAACCACGGGAACGAACTCGACGGCAGCGAGGAAGCCGACGCAGAGGTGATCCGCCAGGCCGCTCGGAGCCAAGTCCTAAGGAGGAGGTCTCGCGTTAAGGTATGGCGGGGGAGACGCTGGTGATTGATTTTCTTTCTCTCTAGTTTCTTTTTAGGTTTTTAATTTCATTGATTTAGTATTTACGCTCCTTCTTGAGTTTTTTTTTTTTTTTTTTTTTTTTGTATTTTTTTTTTTTTTTTTTTTTTTCCTGCTATGCCTTTTAATGAAGTTGCTATTGGTGCAAAAATCTATTTTATTTAATAACCAAGTAGGGTTGATTCTACCTTTTAACATTCGGCAAGTGACTATTTTTCTCTCCTCAAAATTTTAGTGTAACAGGCATTTTAACGCATTTGTTTTTCAATAACCTTTCAATCACCATAAGCTAGCCAGTAATGTTAACTGTAATTTACATGTACTCAGTGTAGTGCTAGGACAGCTACATCATAGTGGTGTTCAGTTAAACTGCTTTCTCCTAATCAGTCTAAAATCACTGCAAGGTTAATTGTTATCTTAAATCCCGTGATAAGCAGAGTCACACCTCTGAACACGACTAGAGTCCTAACCTTTTGTTTTCATTATCTGATCTCATGGTCTCTCATTTTGGTACTTCATCTTCATTATGCGAGTGATGCTTTTTCTCAGTAATTTTATCATAACGCTCCCTGTCTTTCGCAAAGTCTCTGTTTCATCGGCACTAACGGATCTTTTGGCATACTCTTCATCTTCTTTTTAATTCTTGAACGCTCTAATATCTTTGGCCAAGTTTTTTTTGTTCTTTCACGAACTATGAGATCTCTTTGCAAGTTCGATTTCGTATTCTTGGTTATAATTTGCGTTTCTTTTGTTTGCATGCAAGGACTTAAGCTTTCGTAAACATTGACTTTCTCTATATTCTTTTCTCTTCTATAAATTCTTCAGTATTTTGTCTATTGCTTAGGCACCCTTTATCTAAATGCAAGTTGCGACCTTGCAATGATCTTCGTACGCATCTTCTCTGCAGTTCTTTAAATTCTGTACTAAAGACCCCAGGCTTCTTGCTACACCGAGGATTAACGCTGTCCTTTTCACCTCCATATTCATTCCTTCGTGGAGGTTCTGTCGTCTTCGTAGACTTTTTCATCCGTCTCTTCTGCCACTTTCTCTGTCGCTGCCACTCACTCCCATCATTGCAGCCTAATCCTACCAACAACACATTATACCCTTACCATGGTACCATCTCTGATCACGCGCTTCGCTCCCAAATACAACCCAGAACCATATCCCACAACAGAATCCTTCCTTATCCCGACTCCGTCCCTTTTCCTGTAACCCCACACCATACTTTTCCCTACCTCCCGACCCTTTCAACATACATGCTCTCCAACCCACCCACCCTTCCACGCCGCCTCCGCCTTTTCGTTTGAACCCACGCCCATAACCAGGCCACGGCATTGACCTTCCCAGAGTCTCCAAGGGCCGGGCAGGAGTGTGCGCCGCCGCCAGAAGTCTCGAACACCCTCTAACACAAAACCTGCCCCTGTCTTCTTCCGCGAGGGCTTGGTCAAGGTAGTGGCGGGAGCTTCCGTTATGTGCGCGTCCTCTCTGTGTCGTGTGTGTGTGTGTGTGTGTGTGTGTGTGTGTGTGTGTGTGTGTGTGTGTGTGTGTGTGTGTGTGTGTGTGTGTGTGTGTGTGTGTGTGTGTGTGTGTGTTTGTTCAAAAAGAGTAGAGAATCTATGTATAGTAAATTTATGGTTTTGTACGAAAGTTTTTGTTTGTCTTTGTGTGCCCGTACTAGTCTTTGTTTGTGTACACCTAATACATAAAATAGACATATAAGTAAGTAGATAAACAGACATATCAAATACATAATAAACTAGATATAGACAGAGAGAAGCAAATGAAGGAGATAGAAGATAATTCGAATTTAAGTCTGTAAACGATGAATAAATTACGTCTCTATGTCAGACTCACCAACAGAACATTAACATTTACGTGTTACAAGTAGGCTACGTTACATAAGTATGCTTGTACATTAGGTATACGGAAAGCACAGTAAAGAATCCAGGACGCTCTGGGGTCACACATTAGCACATGCTCGTGTATTCACTTTTGGAATGTCTCGTTGATCTCATTATGTAAACCACTTTAACTTAAGATGATATCGTAGCCAGAGAAGTAAGGATGTCATTTTTTTGTGCTTGTGTGTGTTGTGTGTAAGAGATGTGTATCTGCGTTTGTCTTGCATTTGTCGAACGTGTGTGTGGTTTTGTACATGTGTGTATGTGTAAGTATGTTGTCCAGGACTGTGTAAGTATTCTCTTCCTGCCTATCTGTCAGAGATACACCTATACATGTCAGACTGTCACCTTCCATGCCTTTTTTTAGAGCTTCAACATTTACTAAAATCCAGAAAAAAGGGATTAAAAGACGTCCCTTAATTAAACATTACCCGAGTTACATCAGGCAACGAAACATCAAAGAAAAACAAAACAAAATAAAAAACGATATTACTCCACCTTCTGCCTCTTTTTACATCTATTTTTTTTTAAAAAGCTCTGTCCAAAATATCCTCTGACTCCACTGCCCTAAACCCAACCCTCTTAGTGCACTGACATTGCTGCTGGTTTGCGTAAAAGCTTCGTTTGAAAGGACTGACGATTCATGACAACCAGCTGCGGTGCGCGCCCTCGTAAACATCCGTCTCTTTATTATGTCTCTCTTTCAAAACTGTCGAAAATTGTTTGATTACAAATCGAGACAAAGTAATTCGATATTATTAAATGATATCTGAATGGCAAACTGAGCATGTAAGGTGACCCTGTATGTGTATGTAAGTATTCGCGACGGGCATCTTGACACATACATACGCACGGACCAACACGCACAGCCTTACATAATGTCCATCGTGTACTGTTTGTCAGTGCGTGTGACAAGATGCTTGCCGTTGAATGCCAAGCAGCACCTTTTCATCATAAGTGTAAGTGCAACATTATCTGATTATCGTGGAGAAATGATGAATGATTTTCCTAAAGAAGAAATGATGAACAAATCTTAAACAATCAGTGAACAAAAGACACGAGAAATGCATGCAAAGTCTTGTAACCTAAGTGTATGAAGCAAAGTGTATACGTAAGGTGTGGTAGGGCCTTATTTATGTGTTGAATGGATGCCTTATCTGTGTTACACATGTTTACACATACACTTGGCACTCAGGACAGTGTTTGCATTACCGAATGTTGTTGGTTGTTCATTCATAAAAAAAATTGCATGGAGCTTGTGTGCTTGCCATTGTATTATTAAAATATGCTGTAATGTGTATCCTGTGTATATATGTAATTGAATTTTATATGTATGTTTTATTTCAGTTTTGTTTTGCTAAGTCATTTATTTTGCTTTCATTTGTGTTATTTCCTTTTCCTGTTTTTCTTTCGCATCTCTCTCTCTCTCTCTCTCTCTCTCTCTCTCTCTCTCTCTCTCTCTCTCTCTCTCTCTCTCTCTCTCTCTCTCTCTCTCTCTCTCTCTCGCTCTCTCTCTCGCTCTCTCTCTCTCTCTCTCTCTCTCTCTATCTCTCTCTCTCTCTATCTCTCTCTCTCTCTCTCTCTCGCTCTCTCTCTCTCTCTCTCTCTCTCTCTCTCTCTCTCTCTCTCTCTCTCTCTCTCTCTCTCTCTCTCTCTCTCTCTCTCTCTCTCTCTCTCTCTCTCTTTCTCTCTCTCTTTCTCAGTGTCTCTCTCTATCTATCTATCTATCTATCTATTTATCTCTCTCTATCTCTATATATCTATCTCTGTCTGTATCTCTATCTCTATCTCTATCTCTATCTCTATCTCTATCTATCTTTCTATCTATCTATCACCTATCTATCTATCTGTCTGTCTGTCTGTCTGTCTATCCATCATTCTACATTCAAAAAAAGAGAAACCATACCATCTTCTCTTTCACCCCTCCCCTCCCTCCCCTCCCTCCCCTCCTCCCCCTCTTCCCTCCCCCTCCCTCCCACCTCCTCCCCAACTCGTCCCCTCCTCCCACCTCCCTCCCTCTCCTACACCTCCCCCTACTCGCCCCCTGCTCAACACGGATCCCCTCCTACCCCTTCCACCCCCTCCCCTTCTCCCCCTCCCTCTTTCCCCTCCTCCTCCTCCCCCTCTTCCCCTTCCCTCCCCCCATTCCTCCCCCTCCCTCCCACCTGCCCCCCCTACTCGCCCCCTGCTCCCTTCTCCCCATCCCTCCCCCTCCTCTTCCCTCTTCTCCCTCCCCTCCTCCTCCCCCTCCCTCCTTCCCCCCATTCCTCCTCCTCCCCCTCCCCTCCTCCCCCCCCACTCGCTCCCTGTTCACCACGGGTCCCCTCCTCCCCCTTCCATCCCTCCCCCTCCTCCTCCTCCTCCTCCCTCCCCTCCTCCCCCCCCCCCACACTCGCCCCCTGCTCACCACGGGTCCCCCTCCTCCCCCGGAATAGGCGACCGAGCGCGCCAGTGCCCGAGCGAACAGCGTCGTCCCCCAGACAGCCAAGGTCATGTCGCAGCCCCAGGTCGTGCCCCAACCCGTGCCCCAACCCGTGCCCCAGATGCCCCAGAGCCCGAAAGCCTTTGAGAGCAGACCGCTGTCAACCCTCCGTGCTCAGGTAGAATTTCGGGATCTTTTATCATCATCATCATCATCATCATCAATACCATTACGATCATCATTACCATTACCATCATCATCCTCACCATCCACACCACCGCCATCATCAACACCGTCATCATCAACCACCAACATCACCATCACCGTCATCATCATCAACCACCGCTATCATCATCACCGTCATTATCATCATAACCAACATCACCATAACCATAACCATAACCATAACCACCATCATCACCATCATCATCACCATAACCATAACCATCATCATCACCATCATCATCACCATCACCGTCATCATCACCTTCGCTATCATCACCATCATCACCATCACTATCCCCATCATCATTATCTTCGTCACTATTATTATCGGAAACGGAGAGTAATATTTTTTGTCGCAAGGAAGTTCTTCTCATTATTGAATATCCTCTACAACTTTATGCAAATTTGTTATCATATTTTCGCTTTCCCATTTTTATCTGTTTTATCTGTTTTATTGTTTTATTGCAGTTTTGCATGACTTAGTTGTTTTATATTATGAATTGAAGCATGTATTTTGTAGTTTAGGAAATTAATCATAATAATCATAATAGCTTCAATGGTTCAATTCAAACATTCAATATTAATTAATAGTATATATCTATATATTCCGTTTACTGAAAATGATAAAAAATGAAAAAGAGAAGGAGAGAGAGAGACAAAGAAAAAAGAAAGCAACAAAAAAAACCAAAAAAACTAATGATTTTCTCCTCCTTTTCCTCGTCCTTTTAACCTCCTCCCTCAACCCCTCACCCCCCCCCCCCCCCTCACCCCAGCAGGACCGAGCAGGCAAGAAAATCCCGAGGAAGAAGCAGAGCCACCGCCGGCGCCGCACGAACCCCGTGGTCACCGTCGCTCACTTCGTCGCCACGCCCGCCAACAGGACCGCCCACCACCACGGTACGGAAGAAAGTTTTTTTTTGTTTTTTGTCTCTTTTTCTTTCTCACTCTCTCGCTCGATCGCTCTCTTTCTTTCTTTTTTTCTCGCTCTCGCTCTCGCTCTCTCTCTCTCTCTCTCTCTTTCTTTCTTTCTTTCTTTCTTTCTTTCTTTCTTTCTTTCTTTCTCTCTCACTCTCGCTCGCTCTCTTTCTTGATTCTCTCTCACTCTCGCTCGCTCTCTTTCTTTCTTTCTTTCTTTCTCTCTCACTCTCGCTCGCTCTCTTTCTTTCTTTCTTTCTTTCTTTCTCTCTCTCTCTCTCTCTCTCTCTCTCTCTCTCTCTCTCTCTCTCTCTCTCTCTCTCTCTCTCTCTCTCTCTCTCTCTCTCTCTCTCTCTCTCTTTGTCTCTCTCTCTCTCTCTGTCTCTCTCTCTCTCTCTCTCTCTCTCTCTCTCTCTCTCTCTCTCTCTCTCTCTCTCGTACTCTCTCCGTCCGTCCATCCCTCCCAACCTCCCTCCCTTCCTCCCTCCTCTTCTCCCTCCCTCTCTCCCTCTCCCTTCCTTCCTCCCTCTCCCTCCCATCCTTCTTTCCTCTCCCTCCCCCCCCCCCCATCCATCCCTCTCCTCCATCTTTCCCCCACCCCTACCCTCTTTCCCTCTCCCTCCCATCCTCCCTTCCGTCCCCCCCCCCTCCCTTCCCTCCTTCCTCCCTCCCTCCCTCCTTCCTTCCACCACCCTTGCCCTCTTCCCGTCTCCCTCCCATCCTCCTTCCTTCCCCCACCATACCCTCTTTCCCTCTCCCTCCCATCCTCCCTTCCTCCCATCCTCCCTTCCTCCCATCCCTCCCTTCCGTCCACCCTCTCCATCCCTCCCCCCTCCCTCTTTCCCTCACTCTCCTCCCCCCTCTCTCCCTCCCCCTACAAGCGAATACCTAGGCCTACCTGTCACCACCGCCCCTTTCTCTCCCCCAGCAGGAGTCAGCGAAGAC
>NC_061819.1:9048689-9051189 GCF_019202785.1 Penaeus chinensis | reverse complement strand
TGAGGTCTTGGGAAAAAGTAGGCCTACTCTTTGCACGCTAGTCAAAATGATGAAAAACAGTGACCCCTTACTCAGGAATACACGCGCGATGAGTAAATGAAAGGGCGGTGGGAGATTTACACCTGATAACACCAATTTAAAATACTGGTGAACGATGGTTACTTTGTGTCTTCAAACGTTCATTTTCGCGATTTTGATGAACCATTACTACTTAACGTCTTCTTAATTTTAATCTAATTATCATTATTTTCATCATGATTATCATTATTATTGTTATTGTTATTGTTATTGTTTTGTTATTGTTATTGTTATCACAACAAACAAGCAAAAAAAATATAACAAACAAACAAAATGCTTAAATCAAAGGAATCGCCCATCTCTCCCAGTTCTCCAACGCACTCCCCTTATTTCCAGGTGCTGTACCAGCCTGGACGCTTCGGCAGTGGGTTCCAGGTGGTCGTCGACAGCATCCCCATCATGGAGTGCACGCTGGCTCCCGCTCAGCCGTCTCCATCTTGCCACACCGGGGGCGCCACCTACCTTCCCAGGGTGAGTTCGTCTGCTGGACGGCATTTTGAATAGTCCCCCTTGTAGTTGTATTCGTTTTCTTTGGTGGTTCTGTCGCGTTTTCTCTTTCTCGTTTTCTGTCGCGCCGTTTGTCTGTCTCTGGATCAGTCCGTCTGTTTGTTTGTCTGTCTGACTATTTAACTCTCTTGCTCTCTCTCGCTCTCTCTCTCTCTCTCTCTCTCTCTCTCTCTCTCTCTCTCTCTCTCTCTCTCTCTCTCTCTCTCTCTCTCTCTCTCTCTCTCTCTCACTGTGTGTGTGTGTGTGTGTGTATGTGTGTGTGTATGTGTGTGTGTGTGTGTGTGTGTGTGTGTGTGTATGTGTGTGTGTGTGTGTGTGTGTGTGTGTGTGTGTGTGTGTGTGCGTGCGTGCGTGTGTGTGGACGTTCATGTCTATGTATGTGTATACATTTGTTCCACCTCCGCGCTTAGCAAATAAGGAGCCAGCAAGGAAATGCCGACTGTCACATTATCAAGCAGAAAAGGCAACAAAAATGCATTCACGCGGATCGCAGCCGCTTATTAGGCTGAACGACTCAATTTCGTCCAGTGACTAAGGAATGCGAGTGCCAAGGCCTTTACACATTCGACATGAATATAAAACGTCCACATTGTGTGTATTTATATCAGAATTCTTATTCATATATAAAAAAAAAACTGCATTAGGTATATGTATGCATGTGTATATATATTTATATATATATATATACAAAATAGATACGCATGCAAAACAAATAAAAAAAAACGTAAGCATTGAGACTCAACTCTATCCGTTTGGCTTCCAGAACGCCGCTGTTTACATCCGGGACCTCGACCACCACATGACCGCCGTGAAGAACGAGGAGAACAGCTTCTTCGGCCTCGTCAAGCTGATGGACGCCCCCGCCACGGCCGAAAAGCTCCTGCTCGGCTGAGAGTCTTGAAGCTTTTCCGACTCGGGCGAGGAAAGGAAGATAGGAGGATGGGAAGGACGATGAAGGTGGTAATAATACGAGAGAGAGAGAGAGAGAGAGAGAAAAGGAGGAAAGAGAAATGAAGAGAAAATCCATTAGTATCTGATCGAGGTGTCAGGTCTTAAGAAATGTGTTAGAAGATATCGCCACGCATTGGTAAAGGGTTGTGAATGGATGGGATATTTCCAGGGAAGAAATAACAATCTGTTAATAATTACCCGAGGTGATGTAAATGAAGAATCCTTTTTTTTTTAAACGCACAATATTTTCCAAACAAAAAAATAAATAGAAATAATAACTCAGCACCTCTGGCAGTCCCCTAACGCCTATAGTCCTTCAGGTGAGACAAAGGAAAATCAGACAAAAGATCCTTATTTCATATCACTTTGCATACGTAATATTGATATGCAATTTCTTTTTAATTTATGAATTCTTTTGAGAAAGGGTAGAAGAACAAAATTATATATACAATAATACATACATATATGCATACACACAGAGGACCTTAATATCACCTACATGAGCATAGGATTAACGGGACTTACCACAAGAGATTTAGAGGTTGTAACTTAGCATATGAAGATTTGCCACAAAGTCTTCCTGGAATCAGGCAGAAGCATGTGCGGTTCTGTATTTGTCTTTTCGTTTTGTCCTTCATAGGATGTAGGAATTATTCAGGTGAATTAAAAAGGCGATATAAAAAGAAAATTGATTCTGTATTTGAGTAATTAGAAACAAATCTCCTGATATTTTATATCAATACATGGGAAACTATATTACTAATATTAGATTTGCCTCTTATAAATCCTATGAAAATTCCCTCTTGTAAAATATTTATGTAAAAGTAGGTTATTGCTTTAAAAAAGTCTTTTCTATGTGACAGTCTGTAGAGAACCTCAGAGCTTTAATATACATGGATAGGGAAGTCTGCAATTTTGTGTTTGCTTAACGAATAGACCAGGCGATACTATACTACAAAGGTCT
>NC_061819.1:9038689-9041189 GCF_019202785.1 Penaeus chinensis | reverse complement strand
GCAAACACTTACGTAATTTTAGATGGTGGCTCATCCGACGATTTGCACATATGACTGATTTTACAGGCGAGGAATAACAGCGATTCTTTGTATTTTATATTTCCTTATGCTGGTATATGAAATGAACAAAGAAGACATGGGATATGAATGATGATATTCTTTTATTCCATGTAAATTGAAACGCCTTCGACCAATTAATTGTAAATAAACAAAATTATACAACTACGGTATAACAACACACATCGCATATATTGGTGACACACACACACACACACACACACACACACACACACACACACACACACACACACACACACACACATATATATATATATATATATATATATGTGTGTGTGTGTGTGTGTGTGTGTGTGTGTGTGTGTGTGTGTGTGTGTGTGTGTGTGTGTGTGTGTGTGTGTGTGTGTGTGATTTATATGTGTATGTATGTATATATGTGTATGTATATATACATATATATATATATATATATATATATATATATATATATATATATGTATGTGTATATATACATATATTTATATATATACATATATATATATATCGATAGATATATATATATAGATAGATAGATAGATATAAGATTATGATAATAATAATTATGATACATACACATACACATACCTATACATACATAAGCTATATGACAATAAATACGGTCTTTAGTGTACAAATATTGCATCCAACCGCTTCGCAGGCAGTCATGCGAGCGAAAACGGGAGAAAGACTTAATTCCATCCAAGACTGACCTGATGATTAGCGTCGAACCCCCAGGCTTTATACCAAGTGACGTCATGCGCAAGGCGGTCGAAATTGAGTAGTCTTGTGACAAGACCTTACTCATATAGACCGTGGGCGGGAGAGCCATCCAACACCAGCAAAACGTCTAACTGGTTTTCATTGACTATAATAAGGCTTTTGATAATGTCCGGCACTTAGGATTGTTCAAATACTCGCAAATATCCGGATAGATGGCAAAGATATGAGACTAGTTCAATCAGTCGTGTGTATGTGTGTGTGTGTGTGTATGTGTATAGTTTTACATGTTTGTAGACAATTTTAGAAATATCTATGCTACGTATCTATCAAAAAGAAAATTAGCAAATTAACTAAATAAGTAGTAAGATTTTCCTATCTTCGCGTTTTCAAAAGTTACTCTTAAAAATAGTTCTCTGATATTCAGACTAGAGTGGGATTTCATAGAAAACAGTCCTTTGTTTTTAAAGGGTTAACTAATCTAGGTTCACCTCGATTTTTACAAGACCTTTTCTTCGCATAAACACTACAGGCCCATCACATTACAGTTAGCATCAGCTTGATAGAATGTATCTTTTGCCCATAACCTTATCAGTATTACAAACAAATCGTTCCCATGAATAATAGGACGTCATACACGTATTACATATCGCTCGACCTTAGTATAATACTAGTGCTTCTTTTTTTTAAAAAATGATTTTATAGCATGGTTCTATTATCGTTATCGTTACTCCCGACAATGTTGTGATAGATCGCCATTAACCACACGCCATTCCTTCTCGTTTATGTGAAATTTGAGGGAATACGAATATTGGAAAGCTCAGCTTCTCATGCATTTTACGTAAGAAATTAATTTCACTGGAAATAATTTAAAGGTATTAGAATTAAAACAGTGTTGCCTCTATCACATATTAAAATTAAAGGAATATATTTTCGGTAATTATTAGAAACAGGAAATTTCTGCATTATGAGTGGGAAATATGGTAGTTTTCCCTCTAATAAAATACTAATGAGAGGGACTGTAGAAGTTAAACTGTTTCCTGCATTTGGTTTCCATTTATCTACTTATATAAAAAGTCATTAATTCCTTTGCTGAATTGTTTACTATTGTTACTTATCAATTAACTCAAAAAAAACTATTTTGAAAAGGGTCTCGTTACCCCTCAGAATAAAATAAAAAGATAGGCAAGGTGACGCATTTCAGAAGATACATTCCACATCTGAATAAGGACATTATACGCGAAACGAGGAACACATAAAAAAATATCATAGTTAATGGTTAATGTTTTAAAGTATTGTGTTAAAAGGAATTCTTTATTTGAACAATGGTTAATGGTTAATGGTTAATGGTTAAAAGCAAAATAAATGTGCTAGACATCTAAGGTCATGTAGCACTATAGTAAATGGTAGTGAAGGGTGGATGAGTTAGTGATTAGTTGTCAAAGTTGGGTAAAGGAATTGACGAGTAAATGGGTTAAGGTTGAGTAAGGTAATGTATAGGGGTTAGATCAAGTGAAGGATGTATATGCATTTGAGGAATGAAAACAGGTTGTCAAAGCAGAAAGTGTGAAAAGTTGTGGGAGGGATCACGAAAAATCGGTCCCATTTGGCTGGGCTAAATAGATTATTTAAGAAATTTGTAGAGATGGGGGTAGTAGAAGGACGGGGGCATGTGGAAGAGGGAGTAGTGTTGAGGGAGGTAGTGTTATGGGGAGGTGGACATAAG
>NC_061819.1:9023689-9031189 GCF_019202785.1 Penaeus chinensis | reverse complement strand
ATTTCTGAGATGAATTGCCATCTGACGAATGTACACGAAGGCATGTTTATATGCTACCGAATGATCCAATGCATACAGCTCCACCAATGACATGCGCATGAAGTCAATGAGGCCCCATGTATTCCTTGATGTAAACTTTGAGTTTTGTACAAAGGAGATATACATACGCTGGAAAGAAGGATCCATTAGTCTCTCAATTACCAACTTTACAAATAAATTCCAAGGTTTCACAAAAATATTGTTTTGTTAACACAAACATTTAGCATATAATCTTCTCTAGCTTTTACAAGGTAAGGCATATTAAAGATCTCTTCCTTACCCTTAAGACTCCATCCATGAACGACTCTGGGAGCAAGCGAGTCAGCCGAAATATGCCTAAGAAGGCCAGAACTCGCACTTTCTTCTCACTAGTAGCCCAGAGGGAGACCAGCTTCCTAAGGAGCTTCTTTGCCACATTTCTGTGCCCAGCATAGTAACTGAGAAGAGGCATCACACCACGACTCAGAAGGACCTCAGCGATACTTGCATCAGCCACTGTGCCAATCAACTGAAAAAAGAAAATTCCAAATCCCACATTCAGTACTACATTTCTAACCTTCACATATCACATTTTCATATCCATCATAGAACCTCAAAAACACTAGACTGGCTCTTAACCTGTAAGCTTAGTTCAAACACAAAATGACTTATGTTTGGCAGCATTTCCAAGTAGAGGTAAACAATAGTCTATGCATCTCTTATTACACCAGGGACTTGGGTGAGTGGGCATAGAAAAAGTAGAAATTCTCCCTGAAGGTCAATCCCCCTTAACAGTTTGATGTTATCACAGAAGAAATTGGTGCTTACCTGAACTAGATTACCAAGATAGGATTTAAAGAAGTTCTTCATTTTGTCCCATCTTTTGCATTTTAAGGGGTCATCTGTAGGGTTCTTCATCCTTAGAATCCTGTAGAAGGCAGAGGGTACATTTTGCAGGCAAAGACGCACAACCGCATTGAAAACTGGAAAACAAGTAAAACAATTTTTTCCTTAGACCTCTGGTTTGGTAAAACAGCAAGATTTCTAAAAATAAGAGACAAATGCTGATACTGCATCTTGTTGGCAATAACTTCTCAATAAAAATTGCAATTTTTTACCCTGTTGAGTCTACAGGAAGTACATCTAGTACATTCAAATTCTTTAGTATTTTCATTTGGTCAAAAAATCAATAGCAATGTCACGAGTACCACTATCTATCTATCAATTTTTTTATAATATAATTTAATATTTTAGCTAAATAATACTGGAAGCATCACCAGTAGTGCTGGAGCTGTCTTCCAAACAAGTAAATTTTTTTTTCTTTCTTTTTTAGTGCATAAAAACTATGACAAGTATACATATATCATAATATAACATGATTATTCAAGCACTTCACACAGCTAAGTCACTAACACATTCAAATGAGATAAAATCTTCTAGACAGCAAGGTCTAGCACCTCCTACAATAGAGCCCACCATGCAGGATTTCCGAATAACAAAATTCTGTTTAGTGGGAACTTCCCGTTGAAAGTCAAGTCTATGACAGTAGGAGAGAAGGTATGCGATGCAGAGCCACATAACCTCTGTTTCACTCCCCCCCGGTTTAGAAATGCATGACCTCCAAAACTGCTGGAGATGCTGCAGGTGAAACAGCCCAGGAACAGCAGCATACCCCACATAAACAATGACTGCTATGTCAGAGTAAATTACAGTTCTATAGGCTTGGCCTGAGTATAGCAACTTTTATAGGGTACTTCAAAAAATGTAAAAGGTTCATTAAAAAAACAAAAGGTTTTTGACATTCACAACATTTTCTAACCAACCCTTGTGTAGATTTACGAGTAGAAGACAGTTTTAAACTCTAAAAGTTACTCTGACGATCCAAGCAATCAATATTGCAATTTTTGTACCCAATTATTCATGGAAACTTTGAACCCATCTAGCAACAATTCAAATTCAAACTTACTCTGAGGTCCAGCCACTTCATATTTGCTTGCAGCTTCTTTTTCTTCGTCAGCTTTGGACCCCAAGCTCTGAATGGCTGCGAGGAATGCCTGACTTACTTCCAAGAAAGTGTTTAAAGGCCTGAAAAAAAATTCTTTATTACGTTTTTTTGTTTACTTGTTTGCTAGTTTGTGGGAAGAATGTTTTGAGAGAGAAAAGAATAGTATGTTCACATTTTCTTTGATAAGTTGGAAACTTTGCAACACACTAGAATATGAATGCCAGCAATACATACTCATTTCCTTGCAATCCTTTCTCCCATTCTGCAATCATTGATGCAGTGACTACATTTGAGCCTCGTTTGCGAAGACTCTCTTCTTCGGCATCAGATGCATCACTCTCCTCTCCCTGAAATGATTAGACTTTGTTCATAACACAATAAGCAAACAAAAATGCCTATACTATTTATTATAAATTATGGTCGCAAACAAAAGGGGCAAAATCATTCATCCTGACTCACAGATTCTACATTCTTTTCTTCTTCCTTTTCTTCCTCTTCCTCTTCCTCCTCATCATCATCACTGTCTTCCTCTTCTTCTCCAGCATCACTGTCTTCCTCTTCTTCTCCAGCATCACTGTCTTCCTCTTCGTCCCCTGAACTCTGCATATCCATCACCTCAGATGACTGCATCATAGTCTGATAAAAGTCAGGGTCACTCTTTTTCAGTTTATTGAGATATTCTTTCTGGCTCATCTTCGTTGACTGTGCCATCTCCTCGTCTTCCTCTTCCTCCAAGTCTTCTTCCATTTCATCTACCTCGTCCATCTTCTGCTTTACTTCTGCAAGGGTATAGGAGACCTTTATTTACTTCCAAGTCTTTATGGAGTACCAGGATCTTATATATATATATATATATATATATATATATATATATATATATATATATATATATATATATATATATATATATATATATATATATATATATATATTATATATATATATATATTATATATATATATTATATATATATATATATATATATATATATATATATTATATATATATATATATTATATATATAAATATATGAATAAATATATAAAAAAATATATAAATAAATATATAAATAAATATATATATAAATACATATATAAAGATATATATAAAGATATATATAAAGATATATACATAAAGATATATATATATATATATAACTATATATAATATATATAACATATATAACATATATAACATATATAACATATATAATATATATAATATACATATACACCCCCCCACACTGACACTGACACTCACACACTCACACACTCATACACTCACACACACACACACACAGTGTGTGTGTGAATATGTATATATAGCTATGCTTTATAACTTAGAGATAACTGAAAATCGCTCTTAGATGATACAAAATGTGATAGTCCCACTACTTTTGTCATACATTCTCAGAAATACACAAGAGAGTTTAAGTTTCCCATAAAGCAACTAGAATAAAACAAAAAACCTACCTGGTGCAGTCTCTTTCTTCATCTTCTTGTTCCCCTTTGCTCTCTTCCCTCCCTTTTTAATGGCAGGGCTGCTCTCTTCATCATTCTGAAAAGGAAATTTCATTATAATTGACATACCTTTTAGAAGTAAAAATAAATAAATAAACTAATAAATATCAATATCAACAACAACAACAACAATAGTAGTCTATATCTACTGACTTATCAAGAGGATTCCTCATGATTTTAATTTCATTTATCATGTTATGAATTATTTCACCAATAACTATATATAAAACAAGGGAACACATGAACAATGTAAAGAACTTCCACATGCACATAATCAAAATGCTAAATAAAGAATAAATCAATTTCTCTCACCGGATCATCATGAATCATGGAGAACATGTCATCAACGCTCATATCAGCGAGTGCTTTTCGCTTCTTTGTTTTCTTTCCTGTGGCCTGTGCAGGGTTTTTTGCCATCCCAGTGTTCTTCTTAAGCTTCATTTTGGTTATGTTGCAGAACTGAGTCTGTGTCAAAGAAAAGAAAATTAAGTACAATTAATGGTAAAGGAAGACATCTATTATTAGCCAGGCACACTTATATGCCGCCATGAAAATACAACCCATCATGACAGGTATGGTTATAGGTGTCACGACTTGCTAAAGTGAGCTGAGCGGGAAGTTTCGCTATACACGGTGAACTCCAAAGCCAAAAAGCTAGACAGTTGCCAGAAGTCACCTAAATGAGTGACATAAATTTCTGGCACCATCATTGTAGGGTTAAAAATTACCTGTATATATCAGCTAGCAGACTATGGCCTGTACTTAAAACTGAAAATATTCATAATAGGTAATTGCAGATGATACTCAAACAATTTCCATCGAATGCACACCATATGATAATGTACAGAAAAAAAAATCTCAAAAGCCTATGTACATATGCATAACAATGATTATAATGTCAGTAACTATCCAGAAAATTTGATGACACAAGGTAAAGCTTCATACTCTGGGTAAGGCCAACAAACCTCCACCACTTACTGTACATTCTGATGGGTTCCATGGAATACATACTGAAATAATGAACATAATTCGTTTTTTTTTTTACCTTGGCCTCTTTACCTTTGTAAAACAGAATGAGTAACTATCCAGAAAATAAGATCAAATGCACTTAGCTTAGGCCAACAAACCAACACTTATATTCTGATGGTTCCTAATTTTATGATTAATTGCCATGGTGGTCTACAAGCTCCATCTTGTCAAAATATACCTGGTGGAGATTTGAAGACCACTGCCAGTGCATGGAGGCCACACTAATTGACTCCTCTGTGGCTAAGCACTAGTAGAGCCATCTATGTGCAGAGGCATTTCACACACACACACTCACACACTCACACACTCACACACACACACACACACACAAACATACACACACAAAAATGAGCACAGCATTTTCCCAGCAGCATTGGATTAATTCATACCCTTGACAATATATTTACAGCATACCCAAACTCATATAGGCCTAATCATCAAAATTCTCTTTGAAATCTGAATGCAAATAACCTGGAATTGAATACAGAATGATAAATAATAATGACTTCTATAAACAATAAAAATGATTCTGTACAGTGCAAAGGTTAAGCATAGTGTAACTAATATAAAACTTGCACATTTACCCTATCCCCCTCTTTTTATTATGGAAAAATAAGGAACAAGAATTTTACTCCATTATTTCCCTGATGTACTTCATGCCCTCCCCTGCTATCGTTACTATCATATCAAGTTTGTCAGTGGAAGTGGTCATAAAATCTCAACAATTCATCTGCACAATAAACAACATCCAGTATCATTTAAATATATGGTTAATGATGCCAAGAGCGACGCAGAGATAGAGGAAAATGGACACTGCCATCTAATAGAGCATAAAAAATAGACTAGGAAACAATCAAGTTTATCTGCAGCGGCCTCATATTAACCAGGAAATGAAGAAAATATTTGCTGAATGTCACTGCTCAGAGACTAAGTCCATAACACCCTCACACAGCCAGAGTACTTAGTATTTTGTTTTTTATAGCTCCATTTTATAGATATTCTATTCATCCATTTTTTATAATGATTGTGTTTTCTGTTAACCATAAGAGTCATGTTTTCTATTGATGAACCTGGAAAACATTTCCAATTAATTATTTATTTTCATCATTATCTTTTCATATTCTCATTACCTTTCCTCTCGTTTTTTGATGCTACTAAATGTTTTTGGTTGCTTTCTCAAATGAATGTGCGTTTTTATTTTGTTTTTATATATCATTTCTATTATTCATTTTTAATTATTTAATGACATTACTGCTTGATTACCTTAATTGCCTCCCATATTGGAACAATACACGCTTCCTCAGTTTCCTTTAAGGTTTTACTAGGGCAGGATCTTCAAACTTCTGTGGTCAGTGACATGGGGTATGTTTGATTTTATATTTAGATATTACTTTTTAAGTAATGTGTCACTTTTATCATTATAGATCATTAGTATTATTACTAACTATTTTTTATTGTAGGTATGGGCAATTTTTGTAACATTACAGCAGCCAGGCCGACCTCTTGCTCAATGTGCGCTGGTCGCACAGGGTTTCTTATGAATCTGCACAGAACGTCTTTCAATTTCCTAACAAAACCTATTTGTGATTGTGCAGCTCATATGTACCCTCGACACTGACAGTATGTCTCACAATGTCATTTGGTACAAAGAGATAATAAGGAGGGGTACAGTGGGGGGGCTTGCCCCCCCCCCCCTGTCTAGGAAATAAATAAAAGGTAGGTAGGGTTAGGTTGGATCTCTGGGTTCGCATGATACACAATGTTTACTTATGTGCAACTTAACAGTTTATCATAATAGCATTGTTCGAAACTTGGCTCACCTATTATGCAAACAGACTTTTTGTGCATATTGTTTTGCGCTTGTTTACTCGGGAGCTATTTTATTTTGTGTTCATCAGACAAAGTTTGGCAAAAAAATCAACATTTCTCTCATTTTTGGAACACAAAGTTTGGCTCAGGTTTTCGAGAAATTGAAGAAAATTAAAAAAAAACAAAAAAACTCTCTGGCGATCAATGGCAACGCGCCGACTTAAAGCGCAGAAGTTCTGTACATCTAGCCAAATCACCGGCTCATGGTGCTTTGGCGCGCCGTCGCAGCGTACAGCCGCACACCACAGCTTGAGCGGTTTGTTTTGATGCTTCACGGTGTGACCAGTCGAGAAGGGGTTAAATGTTTTATAAATCACTTTCTTCATTTTCTACAGTTTCCTATTGACATCCAGTGCCCTTTATCATCCCCCCCCTTCAATCCCCAGTTTCCCAAGTATCCCCCAAGATAACTGGGTAGAAGAAGACATATAAAAAATCTGCTTTTAGGAGTGCCGCTCTCAGTAACAATAACCTCAAAAACCTTCATAACCTTGAGCTTTGGCACTAGATTCCCACCTGATCATCATATTTCCCTACCTTGACCCCCACCCAATTGCCATGACTTTAGTCTCTGCACAGCATTTGTTGCAACCTCTCTTCTATATTTCTGACATTATACTTTGTATGCAGTGATTATTTCCTATTTCAGTATATAATTTGTGTATAGTAATTAGATCTCCCCTATTTTAGTTCGGCCATTATGTAAATATACACTACTGAAAAATAGGCAAGAATACAGAGTGAGAACATGGCCCAGACTAAAACCACGACCGGTAATAGTTGCTTTATCTAACTCCTAAGCCCCCCTAAATTGTATACCTGAAAGTCAAGTCATTATCATATTCATCTTTACAAATGAAGTTGTCTCAGAGTAAAGAGACGCCATAACGAACTCACAAAACAAAACGAACCGTAATAACTAGGCACGTATACCGACACCACCATATTAATTATACTTTAACCTCTTTTCTTAATTCTTCCGCTTCCACTCCTTATCAAGTCACACCGACTCAATCTAAACGCAATATATCACCATATAATGCATTCCACACCAAATAC